>NC_045780.1:55512786-55815816 GCF_008692025.1 Phocoena sinus | reverse complement strand
CAAGTGGTGACAGTTGTACTTCTTTCTTTCTTATTTGGATAACTTTAATTACTTTTTCTTGCCTAATTGCTCTGGCTAGGACTTCCAATACTCTGTTGAATAGAAGTGGTGAGAGTGGTATCCTTGTCTTGTTACTGACCATAGAAGAAAAACTTTGTTTTTCCTTGTTGAGTATAATGTTGGCTGTGGGTTTGTCATATACAGCCTTTATTATGTTGAAGTACATTCCTTCTGTAACCAGTTGGTTGAGAGTTTATATCATGAAAGGATGTTGAATTTTGTCAATTTTTTTTCTGAATCTACTGGAATGATCATACAATTTTTATCCTTCATTTTGTTAACATGGTGTATCATATTGATTGATTTGCAGATGTTGAGCCATCCGTGCATCTCTGGAATAAATCCCACTTGATCATGGTGTATGTTCTTTTTAATATATTTTTGAATTCAGTTTGCTAATATTTTCTTGAGGATTTTTCCATCTTTGTTCATCAGAGATATTGGCCTGTAATTTTCATTTTTTGTGATATCCTTGTCTGGTTTGGTATCAGGGTAATGCAGGCCTCCATTAAATGAGTTTGGAAATGTTCTCTCCAGTTTAATTTTTTGGAATAGTGTAACACTGGGGCAGGGCAAGCAGCCTTAGCAAGGTAGAGAGAGACTATCAATAAATGGTACCTGCCAGCCTCAAGCTAGCAGAGTAGGAGATTGAAAAAAATGGCACCTGCAAGCAATTACACCCCCAGAAAGAGTTTCAAGAGACAGCTGTCCCTCCGACAGACACTTTAGGTTAGTTAATGAATCTTCTTCACGTATGGTCTAGGTGATTTCCAAATTGCTGCTTTTGAGCTGGGTCCCAGGGTGAGTCTGTGAAGAGCCCTTTAAAAGTGGAGTCTCAGTTTCCTATAGCCTTTTGAGTCTCCTGGACATAAGCCCCATTGTTTTTCAAAGCCAGTTATTTTGGGGGTTCATCTTTCCAGCGCAGTTCCCAAGGGTTGGGGTACCTGATGTGAGACTCAAGCGCCTCATTCTTCAGGAAGAAGCTCCTTTTTTGTGATATTTTGTGATATCCCTCCTGCTTGTGGGTCACTACTCTACTGGTAGGGGCCCTGTGGAGACTGCCTCTCTGCCTCTCCTACCTTACTCAATGTGGCCTTTTTATTGTTTGTTGTGGAAGAGCTGTTCTGCTGGTCCTCAGATTATCTTCAGAGAGAATTATTCCACAGGTAGCTGTAACTTTGGTGTGTCCCTGGGAATAGGTGAGACCTGTGTCTTCCTAAGTCCCATCTTCAACCAATTCCCCAAATGACTCTTCCCTTTAGCATTTTTAGACAGTCAAAATATCCCTCATCCAGTGTTTTCAGGATGAACTTATTGAACATTTTAATAAAATAGCTAATGTAATTAAAGAAAAAGTGACACTGTGACATTTCCACATATATTAAACAATGAGGAACATAAGTTAGTTCTCAAAAATTATCCTTCAGTCTTGTGTCATTAATGGTCTCCCCAGAACCACAGTAAATCTATATTGTAATACAATAGCATTGTTCAAGATAGCATGGTTTAAAATTCTATGTCTATAGTACATAACAATTATCATCAGTAGTTATCTTTCATTCCAAGAAGATATTCTCTTTTCACTCCAAGTAACTGATAAATTGATATATAAATTATCTATGGACCACAGACGTACTGATTTTGGTTTGAAATTGACACTGTAACATACTGACCATTACCTAAAGGAGAAAATTCAAATACATCAGAAAGTTTCCCTTGTTGAAAACTTGCAGGCATTATGTAGAAAATATGCAGGCATTGACAAAAGATTGTGATTTACTTTAATAAAATGTTGCATAGAGTTGTCTTTTTAATTTTACTGAACATATGTAAATATGAACAATCTACCTTAAATCATTTCAAATATGTAACAAAAAAAAATTATGCAAGACTGGTTCAATGCAACAGCAGGCATCAAGGCCATAATTCTATGAGTAATATTTAAATAAAAATTAAAATGTTATTTATTAATTAAAATATACATATACAGTGTGTGTAAAGAGAGAGAGAAAGAGGATTGCAGTGTTGAGCCAGACCACTAATTTATAATTTATTACCTTTGGAAAATTTAATATATAGAATTTGAAAAAAAAATGTAGAATTTTTTAAATATAAGAAACAAAATATTAGGAAAAATAAGATCAATAAATCCAAAATGAATCAAAATATTGATGTTAAATTATACAAACAAGGAAGTTTAAAAATTCAGAGTTATTTTTCAAATTTCCAAATAAATCATCTATATATTAGAATACAACTTTTCTTCCAGCTGCCCAAGATACCAACGGGATAGAAGGCCACGGGGAAGAAAGTGGCCCTGGTGCCTGCTGTCATGAAGAAGCAGGAGGTCAAGAACGTGGTAAATCCCCTGTTTAAGAAAAGACCCGATAATTTGGCATTTGACAGGACATCTAGCCCCAAAGGGCCCTCACCTGCTTTGTAAAATGCCCCTGCTCCATCCAGTTGTGGTGGCAAAGGGCTATCCACCATAAGCAGCTAAAAGTGCCTCCCATGTTTAACCAGTTCACCCAGGCCTTGTGCCACCAAATAGCTTCTCAACTGCTTAGGCTGGCCGATAAATACATATCAGAGATAAAGCAAGAGAAGGAGCAGAGACTGTTTGCCAAGGCTGAGAAGAAAACTGCAAGCAAAGGGAATTTCCCCTCTCAGTGGTCACCTGTTTTTCGAGCAGAGGTTAACAGTGCTACCATTTTGGTGGAGAACAAGAAGACTCAGAAGGTACTGATTGCACATGACATGGATCCCATGGAGCTGGCAGTCTATCTGCCTTCCATGTGTCATAGGATAGAGTTACTGACTGCATTATCAAGGGGAAGGCCAGCTGGGAAGTCTAGTCCACAGGAATACCTATACCACTATCACCTTCACACAGGTAGGTACAAAAAGTTAATTTGCAGTTTTAAATTTCGTACCAGAAATCATCTATACCAAATTCACAAGTTTGTCAGGTATTGACACATTCTATATCTCCTCTAACTGCTCCACCAATTCATAATATTTTCCTCTTTCTTCAACGTCCAAAATAATTTCCTCTCTGCCTAACTAGTTTTGACTGAAAGTCTCCTGCCTGTAGTTCTGGCCACCAGCAAAGGTAACAAAACTAATGGTACATGATAGGCCTAGTCTTGAGAGGTCCAGATTATCCCTTCAGCACTGCAAAGGAAGTCACAAGGCCAACCAAGGTTTAAGAGGAGGAGAAAGACTACCTTTTGGTGCGACCAGTGGCATGCATATAGAGAAAAAATGAATTATTGGAAACCTTACTTAGAGACTATCACATGGGAATAGAAACAGTTTTTATGAGAATATTTTCAAAGAAAGAAACCATAATATAATATATAAGTAATTTTAAGAAGACTAGCATTTTAATGATCTGATATATTTAATAACACCATAAAGCAAAACATGAGGCAGATAAAAATTAGAGAAAGGTTTTTTTTAGTATAAGATAAAGAAACAATATTCAACCTAAGTAATACACTATAACAAATAAATGCTATGAAATATACATTAATTGTGCAAATGACATGATTATGATTGGACAATTCACAAAGAAGAAATATGTATAAAATAATGTTTATCCTAGTCAAATGATTATCTGATATTAAATTGTTTTGGGACATATAAATCATCATTGTAGAAAATCCTAAAAATTACACACACACACACACACACACACACACAAACACTATGAGAATTAATAAGTGAATTCACTAAAGTTGCAGTACACAACATCAACATACAAAAATCAGTTGCACTTCTATACACTGAAAACAAATGATCCAAAAAGGAACTTGAGAAGACAATCCTATTTACAAATCATAGATGAAAGAAATTAAAGAAGAAGTAAATAATTGGAAAAACATCTCATGTTCATGGGTTAGAAGACTTAATATTGTTAAAATGTCCATACTACCCAAACAATCTACAGATTTAATGCAATACTTATTAAAATCCCAATGGTAGTTTTTACAGAAGTAAAAGAAAATAATCCTAAAATTCATATGGAACCCCAAAAGACTTCTCTTAGCCAAAGCAACCCTGAGAAAGAAGAACAAAACTGAGAGGGATCACCATTCCTGATTTCAAATTATATTACAAAGATACAGTAATTGAAAAGTATGATACTGGCATAAAGACAGACGTATAGACCAATGTAACATAATAAAGACCTCAGATATAATCGCATGCATATACAGTCAAATGATCTTCAACAAGGGTGCCAAAAATACACAATGGAGAAAGTACAGTCTCTTCAATAAATGATGCTGGGAAAACTGGATGGCTACAAGCAAAAAATGAAATTGGAACCTGATCTTACACCATACACAAAAATCAACTCCAAATGTTTTAAAGATTTAAACATAGAACCTGAAACTCTAAAACCCCTAGAAGACAATTAGGGAAAATCTTCATGATGTTGGTTGTGGCAATGATTTCTTGGATATGACACCAAAATTAGACAACAAAAATTAGACAAGTAAGACTATACCAAACTGAAAAGATTCTGCAGAGCAAAGGAAACAATCAGCAGACTGAAAAGGCAACCAAAGGAATGGAAGAAAACATTTGCAAAATATATATCTGATAAGGGGCTAATATCCAAAATATGTAAGGAACTCCTACAACTCAATTGCAAAATAAGAAATAATCCAATTAAAAAATGAGCAAAGGACTTGAATAAACATTTCTGCAAAAAAGATATACAAATGGCCAACAGGTATATGAAAAGATATTTAACATTACTAATCATCACAGAAACACAAATCAAAACCACAGTGAGATATCATTTCACACTTGTTAGGATAGCTATTGTCAAAAAAACAAGAGATAAGTGTTGGTGAGGATGTGGAGAAATGAGAATCCTGTGCATTGTTGGTAGGAATGTAAAATGTTGTGGCTACTATGGAAAACAGTATGGAAGTTCCTAAAAGAATTAAAAATACAATTGCCATATAATCCAGCAATCCCATTTCTGGGTATACATTTAAAAGAACTGAAATCAGGGACTTGAAGAGATATATGCACTCCTATGTTTACTGCAGCATTTTCACAAGATTCAAGATATGGAAACATGTCTGTAGATGGATAAATGGATAAAGAAACTGTAGTATATAGAAAAAAATAAAATATTATTCAGCCTTAAAATGGAAAGAAATCCTGCCATATGCAACAGCATTGATGAACCTGTAGGACATTATGCTAAGTGAAATAAACTAGTCACAGGAGGACAAATATTGCATGATTTCAATTATATGAGGTATCTAAAATAGTCACACTAATAGAAACAGAGAGTAAGATGGTGGTTGCCTGGCATTGGGGGAAGGCGGAAACAAGAAATTGCTGTTCAATAAGTTTCAGTTGTGCAAGGTGAATAACTTCTAGAGATCTGATGTACAATTAATACAGGATTATAGGTACATTGTGACTACAGATAACAATACTGTTTGATACACTTAAAAATTAAGAGGGCAGATCTTATGTTACGTGTTTTTAACCACAAAAGCAAACAAAATAGAGGTACATAAAAAGAAAACCCCACATCATATACTCACATAAAGTTTGAGAAATAACATGTAATGAAGATACTGGACATACTCTTGCCTCACAAGATTGTTTCAACAAATTAAAAATAAATGCACTGTGCAACCATAAAAATTGGAAGAAAAAACTTTCTTTTTTAAAGTTTTCCCCTAATAATCTATGTTCTTAAAAAATTATGAACTTCTGATAATTTTGCTCAATGGGAAATGTAAATTTTATATGGTATACCAACTTTGGCACTTGCATATTTTTCCAGTCACAGAAGTACGAACTGAAAATATACAACACATTCATGTACTGGATAAGAAGAAAAAAAAGTAAAAAAAAAAAAAAAGGTATATAAATAACTGACACATTTGCAAGTAAATAGTCCTGATGTCCATAACTTTACTCAGATTTAAAATAACCTGTGTTTTCAACCCTAAGTTACATTCATTCATTTTTCAGACCTCTGTTCCATCTTTGAAAGAACATTCAGCTTAAAGTTTTGGAGTTCTCCTAATCTTGAATTTAATTTTTAAAAAATCACATTTGTAATTATATTCGTATATATGCTAGGCATTCACTGGAGTCCTTTCCTCCACTGCAAGGTCTATTAGATTAAAAACTTTACTACATAAGCTATGTATTTTTTATTATATTGCAGATAATGAATGCAATGGCAGTCAGGTAGAGAAGATTTAAAGATATAAGCATGGATTTACAGAAAAGTTGCAGAGATAGGTAAAATATAAACCATTGATTTGAGAGGAGACAGAAAATATTTAAAAGAATCTTCTAAATTCTTAAATACTATACATGATATAAAATGTTAGTATAGTACATTTTGATAACATATTCATTTGACTATTTCTTTTCACTGCAATGTAATGAAATTATGCTACAGTTATGTGGATCATGGAATAAAAGAAAAAGAAAGAAATGAAAATATTACATGCATGCACTTATACATATACACATACTTAAAGTGAACATCATGTAAAACTTGACAAATAATAATCACATTGTATTTGGAAGAGTGTCCAAGAAATAACAGAAAATAAAATGAAATCTTTTATCTAAATATTATCTGAAGTAATTTCTAACCATTTTATAGCAGTAGAATTTGTTTTAGTACTTGTATGTGGAAATTTAATATTTGCAAAATGATAAAAGAGATTGCACTTCAGAAGTTAATTAGATTAATTAACTATAGCTACACATAAGACAATTCATCTTTTTTGTTTTTTCCTATTGTAAATTTAATGCAGTTTCTTATAAACAAAAACAGTAAATGTTTTAGAAAATATAATTCCTTTACATTATTACCACACTACAATCCCAAAGGGATATAACCACCTCATTAGTTGTGTGTCCATCCCACCAGATAACTCCCATATAAATATAACTATGCTGATAATAATGATGGTAATAATACTTATTTTATATAGATATCTGATCACACTTGGCTTATTCTTTAACAGTACTCTCTTACAGAAAGGAAAACACATGGGTCATCTTCCCTATCAGTCATATTTTGATTTAATCATTATGCATGCATATGTAGTTTTTCTCTTCTTTTTTTTCAGGAAGAAGTAGGTGAACAAAATAAATCTTAATATAATTTACAGCTTTGGGATATTTTTGTTTAATTTTTCATCTACTTTAGTAAGTCAAATGGTTGCATTATAGAGATATAAAAATAATGAAAAATTCATACAGTTGAAGAAAACAGTTTTCTTTGAAAAATATAGATTTTAAAACTAATATTATACAAGTAGAAAATGTCTTGATTTGTATTTTTATTAAACAAATATGTGGTATATTTAAATTTATTTCATCAATTTTGCTCTGTAACAAACTACACAACAATGATCTAATAATATTCTGGATACATTATGAAAGTAACTTAATCCAATTTTGCATAACTTTATATTCTGTATATTTGGGTTGTATATTATTTCTAAGCTGGAATTTCATTTTTAAATTAAATTTTGAATACATGAAGAAATATTATCATATTGCTCTACAGATGACAATCTTGAAAACTAAATTCTTACTTTTGGTTGAAAGACAATATTTTGGTCATAATTGTCAAATATTATCTGGTATTGACATGATTTTTGGGAAGGAGGGGAAATTACATATTTTGAGGCAAAACATAAACTTCTAGTTTTTAAGAAAATATGTATGACTGACCTAATAGACATTAAGGATTCTTTTTTTCCACATGTTTAAAAACTTTATTTGGTAGTGTCATATTGAATTTTATTTACTACTAGTAGTTTAGTAACCACAGACAGGAACAATTAAACCTAGTTATTTTATACATTATATTAAAGTTTCTGAGAGAAAGAATGTTTGTACACACACAAAAAGTAGAGGTGGACCATGAAAAATATGGATTAAAGAAGGCAAGGAATATTAGAGGCAGAGATAATATGTTGAATGCACACTTAGAGTATTTTCTTACTTTTCCCAAAACTGGTGTGTCACTGTGGATCAATCTTCCAGTTTTATCACACCAGGTCATAGTATTCCTACAATAAAATATAGTGTAATGAACTAGTTTGGAATTGAGGAATTGTGTGGGTGGTATTAGGCAGAAGTATTTCATGTCTTCTGGGTTTTTAACTTCTGTTTTCTTTCATTGATTTACAGCATCAATTCCCTGTATGATCTGATCATTTCGAATTCTGAAGGGTTTGAAAACAGCAAGAAACCTTGTAAGAGTGATTAAAAACCTTCAAAAGTTCCTACTTTTATTTCTCATAAACGTCAAAACTTCACAAGCTACATGTGGTCTTCACAAAGGGAACAATCCTACATCTTTATTTTGCTCTAATGGCAAACATTTCTCATCTCTGTCAGATTTGAGTGCATAACTGTATCAGAAAACTATGTCTGTTGGTCATAGGCATATTTATCACTTGACATATGAATCACAATGTCTGTAGCAAAGTTGAAGATCAGCAGTGACAATTCACTTTAGGTCCCTGAAGGGCAACAATCTTGGTGTTAGAAGTCTACAGTAAGTTCAGAAGACAGGGAAATAATTATATTTAATTTGAATATTACCATGGGTATGAATGAAAATTAAACAAGTCACATATAAAACACTGAACCTTTGTTTCTTTAAAAAAAACTAAGTTAAGGTCACACCTCAGCAGTATTTTCTAATTAAATACAGTTTCTCTTTTGATGTAATATTTTGCCTTTCTATGGTAAATAGAATATTACACAGAAAAGACAATGAGTAAAACAGGGACAAGAGATACACTGATATACTGTAATGATTTATTGGCAACTAGAAGTCTAAAGAAAAGTGAGATGAATTTTAGTATTCATAAATGTCTTGAAACTTATCATTTAGTGATTTAGAAAAGGCAAATAAGAACTTTTATTATCTCTTTTTATTCCTTAAAAATATTTTCCTATGGAAAAGTTGGTTATAGGCAGATAATATTTGCTCAAAGTGTTTTTTTTTTTCCTGTTGCATAAGACATATTTTAAACAACGTTTAGCTTCTTTACAATTTTATTTGCTAAGATACTACAAATCATGCCTTTATAAATTTAAGCTCACAACTGAGCACTTTTTAATTGGGGGATTATTTCACCTGTAAACTGAAATCTGCTTATGTAATTAATTTTCAGAATACAGGCTGAAATGAATGTGTACAAAATGATTTATTATAATTTAGTTTTAAACTTTAAGACATCAGATTTTATAGATCAATATAGGAAAGCACAAGATGAGACTGACTTGCCAATAATTCTGCCATGATACTAACATTTTTGTAACATCATTAATTCAGAAATTGCCAAAATTCTGCCATTCATTTAGTCAGCAGCAGGTTTTAAAACTTGTTTGATTAAAGCATATACATTTTTAATTTTTATTTTATTTATTTTAATTTTTTTTTTGCGGTACGTGGATCTCTCACTGTTGTGGCCTCTCCCATTGCGGAGCACAGGCTCTGGACGCGCAGGCTCAGCAGCCATGGCTCACGGGCCCAGCCGCTCCGCGGCATGTGGGATCTTCCCAGACCGGGGCACGAACCCGTGTCCCCTGCATTGGCAGGCGGACTCTCAACCACTGCGCCACCAGGGATTCCCCATATACATTTTTAAAATTTATAATTTAAAAAAATATTGATATTTGGACAACTGCCTTTCTCTCTTAGGAATTTGGGCTTGTGAACAAGAAAGGCAATCTTTGGCAAATGTTTTTCACTTTATGTTTTTTATGGAAAAATATAATTCCATTTAAAACAAGAAGAAAACATTAGCATATTGCTGACCAAGCTAAAGAAACTAAAAGAATGTTGATATATCCTGATTTGTAAACTAATGAGACAGAGAAAGGGAAGAGATCTTGACAGAGAGGAAGACATGCATCCGAATCACTTGGAATGCCTATTAAAATACAGATTGCTTGACCCAACTTAGAGTTTCTGATTCCATAGGTCTGGGGTGAGACATTACTAACCAGTTCTTAGTTGATGGCAATGTTGCTAACAGTTCTTAGTTGATGGCATGTTGCTAACTAACCACACTTTGAGAACCACTTCATCAGGGCTATATATTATTCCACTATTGCTTTGATAATTATGAAGATGCTTTTCCTAGATCAATTTGTGCTAAAAATTGCAAACTTTATTCTTGATTGAAAAGAAAATATGCATCTGAAAATTGTGTATTGACCTTCAACACATTAAGACAATATCATATTATAAATTGAGGAAGTTCAGTTTAAAAAATAAGAGAGAAGTCTGATCCATGCTGGGAGGAAAACTTTGCCTCTACCCCATTAGATTTGACTGATTAGGGGCCTGGGAGTTAACAGACAAAAGTCTGATTAAAGGTGATTAAAGGAGTTAAGTGTATTCATACGCAGGTATATTTGAAGGTGCACAAAAGAACTGGCTCTCTGAGTAACTAGAGAAATGTGTTTATATCCCCACTTAGCTAGGAGAAAGGGAGAGGGGAGAAAAGACTTAACATGGGAAGAACAAATGGTGCAGGGGAAGCCAATGAGCTTTTGGGTAAACAAATGTAAGTTACGAAGTTTGTGATAATGTTTGCTCATGCAATATCTCCTCAGATCTATCTTCTTTCTAGTGGTGAAACTCCCCCAGAAAGGGGATTTACAGCAATTACACTCTCTAGGAGTGAAGCTGCCTTGAAGGGGAGATTATAGTTGCCTCCCCTCAGAAGGTTCTGCCTTTAATCAAGTAAGGGAAGCTTGCAAAAGACTTCTTTCTACATCTTTTGAATCTCAAATGTCTCAGCTTAAAATAATCTTCATGCCAAAACTGCTGTTCACTCACCAATGAAAAATTCTATATAAACAATTAAATCCTCATACACTGGAAGACATTCTCAATTTTAAAAGGAAATTTAGTCAAAATGACTATAACTAGTTTTAAGAACATATTTACAATTTATTGCTTAATTTGTTCTTATTTTTCATAGTAAGGCTGAAAAATCATAATCTACTAAAATTTAATAAAATAACTAATTTGATATAAGAAAGTTTGAACCTCAGAATTTTTGAAACAAAATAATTGACCCATTCTATACCCTAACTGTACATTAGCTATTGTATAAACATTATTTTCAGTTATCTTTTTCTAAATATTCTCCACCCAGTCAGTAGAAAGTTTTCTCTTTAACAATATTTGTCAACAATTGTCTTTAATTTTTTCTCTTGTCCTTATGGTAATAGACAGTAAGCCAGCATTTCAGACATTTAATGGCTGATCTATTTTTGTAGCAAGAAGAGAGTCTTAATGGATTGAGAAAAGCAGTCATTGAACAAGGATGCCATTTACTTAAACTGTACTTAAATATAAATTTATAATCTTCAGTTATATACACTTATTTCTTTTCGTGCTTCTTCTATTCTACTAATAAAGGGTTTTACTGAATTCACATTCATCAGATTTTCTGGACTGTACAGAGGTTGACCTTTTAAATTTTGAGCAACTGAAAAACTCTAAATTTTATTTCTAATGTGGCACACATATCTTCCACTTTAAGGTCTACTATGTGGGAGTCCATTAAATGGAAATTTGGTCAGTTGAAAGTAATGATCAATTACATAAAAAAGATTCAGATATCTAATTGCAGCTCTTATAGTGTTGACTATTCAAGAGATATAACAATAAAACAAAGAAAATATTTAGAACAAGTAAGACTTTTCTTACTATCAAAGCACAAGTCAAAAATAAAAAGGAGAGGCATTGCAATGTGTCAGAGGGTTGATAGAGAGGATATTGATGGAGAAAGAAATCAGCCTGACTTCCAGGTGCCATGGTAAATTTTCAGAAGAAAAACTGACACCTTCTGAAGATTTAGTTCTTCAATAAACAGAATAACTATTTTATTACATTATAGATGCTTTAGGATCAGGGATCACATTTCATTCATCTGTTTGTCTGCGTTGTTTGTAACATTTCATACCACCACATACACTAACCAAACTGGTTTTTCCAACAAATACTGGATTATTTTGTAATGAGCTTATTGAAGCTATCAAGCTAGACCAACCCTCAGAGATTGGTAGGTTTTTCCTTACTGGATATGTATGACTCTAATAACAACTAACCAAAAAAATGTGTTCATAAACCTATGGCAAGGAATGAACTTCAACCCCCCCATGGATTAAAGTATAATCAGCTTCCTCCTATTCTGGAACCAGAAATGTTTGGGTCCATATTGAAAGTTGTAAAAGGGCTGTAAAATCACAGTGAAGATGTGATGTAACAACAGCTATATATTTGGTCTCTGTCCCAGGGTCCTGACATGAGATCCAGAAACCCTTAGAATCTCAAGTCATAAGAATGCCTTTTGTATGCTAATGAATGACTGGTGGCTCTGGGCCCCTAGATAGCATCAGGATGGGTGCGGGTCACCAGAAAGACTAAGCCATGATTAAAGGCGTGGAACTTCACTCCCATACACATTCTCCCAACTCCAAGGAAAGGAGAGAGGCTGGGAAAAGAGTTCAATCACCAATGGACAAGGATTTAATGAAGCAAGCATAAGTAAAGAAACTTCCATAAAAACCTCTAAACAATGAAGTTCGGAGAGCTTCCAGGTTGGTGAATACAAGGGAGTGCTTGGAGGGTATTGTGCCCTGGAGAGAGCATGGCAGCTCTGTGTCTCTCCCTCCAGAACCTGTGCTATGTATCTCTTCCACTTAGCTGTTCTGGGTTGCATCCTTTATAATAAACCAGGAATAGTAAGTAAAGCACTTTCCCAAATTCTGTGAGTCTTTCTAGTCAATCATTGAACCTGAGAAGTGGGTTGTGGGAACCCTGAATTTGTAGCCAAGTCAGACAGAAGTGCAGGTAGCCTGGGCACCCCATTGCCGCTGGCATCTGAAGTAGGGGCAGTCTTGTGGGTCTGAGCCCTTACCTGTGGAGATGATGTTAATGCTAGGTAGTTAGTGTCAGAACTGAATTTAATTACTGGACATCCAGTTGGTGTCAGGGAATTGGAGAATTGGTGTTGGAAAAGATACAGCCACGTATTTGGTGTTAGGATGGGAAAAAACACATGGTGGTGGCGGGAGAGATAAATTACCCTTGATCACAAGAAGCAAAGTGATGGAAGGGGGAACTTAGATGAAAGAGAATTCTAACTTCTCTAAAATGCTGTGAACCGTCATAATTAATCATCTAAAATTATAAATCCTTGTTTGCATTTCAGTTAAAATTTATAAGATACATTTTTGCAAAATTAATTAGATTGACATATAAAAGACCTTCAAGGGACATCTGTTAAGAATTTGTACAGGTAGATATGTATATAACCTCAAAAAACCTGAAATTTCTGCACCTAAATACTGTATTAGACATTTTAAATTAATAAACCTATATATTTCAAAATATACATTATAGAAACTTTTAAATGATAAATTATTGTAATAATAAAATATTACATTCATTACAAAGAAAATATGAATAATTCATGAGAGGAGAAACAGTGGGGAAATTAAACTGGGAGTCAGGATATGCCAAAAAATTCCATTTAATTGCATGCATTTCTCTGTAACATTTAATGAATTTCACAACTGTGACTAATTATCTAATACTAAGTTATTGTCCTGCTTTGTATGATAATTAGTTAAATCAATGCTCCTTTTTTTTCTCCATAGGAGTTATTTGTAATATTAGCTCTTATTTCATTAAAAGAGTACTTTGACAAAGTCATGTCTGGCACCATAGTCTCTTTTAAATGAGCAACAATGTGATATAAACAGTGTAAACATTCCCTAATAGAATACTTACGCATGTTCTAGATCAGATGTGCAACACAAGATGGGAGCAAGTTACTTGAATGCTCATCTTTACGGAGTCAAAGTAAAATTTTTTTTTTTTTTTTTTTTTTTTTTTTAGTAAAATTTTTAGTTTCTTATAGATCCAATGTGCTAAGAAACAAACACTAAAATTATCTGAAAACAACTATTTTTTTCTTTTACAACGATTATTAAATATAATATCTACAGACATATGCCCTGTCTCCTAAACAAGAGCTACATAAAGTGCCTTACCACTTTTTAATGAAATGAAGAGAGGAATAATCCATTAGTTTTCTATTGTTCCTGTAACAAATTACCTCAAATTTAGTGACTTAAACAACACAAATGTATTGTCTTATAGTTCTGGAGGTCAGAAGGTCTGACATGGCTCTCACTGGGCTAACATCAAGGTGTTGCCAGATCTGTGTTCCTTTCTGGAGGCACAGCAGGAGCTTCTGGAGACCTTCATGCATTCCTTGGCTCTTGTCCCTCTTACTCAATTTTCAAAGTCAACAATGTTGCATCTTTCTGACTCTCTTCCTTCATCACATCTCTCTCTCTCTGACCTCAGCGAGCAAAGCATCTCAGCTTTAATGTCTCATATGATTTGACTGGGTTTACTTGAGTAAAGGAGAATAACCTCCCCACCTCAAGATGTGTAATCATCTCTGCACATACTTTTTACCTTATGTTTGTCAGGTAACATAGTCACGGGTTCATGAACATTAGAATATGGGTATCTTGTGTTGTGAGGGATTATTATGCCAGAGAGAGAAAGAGAGAGAGAGAGAAGGAGGAAGAAGGGAAGGGAAAGTGTTTCCATAAAAATAAATGTACCTAAATGTCATGTTTGAAATGATAGAATTCATAATAAATTGCTTAAAATGGAACAGTTTAATTAGCTTTTCTTCAGATTCTATTCAGTGGCCAATGGCATCTATAAGGGACTGAAAATAGTTGAGGCATAATCTGTTAAATACATGAAACACGTTTGTGCTAATTTAGTAATATTTTCTTGAGACATACATACGTACAAATAATAGTTGAAATACTTTTTTTCTAGATATTTAATGCACGTAATCATTTGATTAAAATGACTTATTTTACTTTGTGTCTTACATCACTTAAAAAGATCAATATTTGGTTAATTTATAAACTGAAATCAAAACATAATAAAAACATTCTTCAAGAAACTCCTTAATTGAAAAGTGCTATAAATGGCTGTTTTTAAACCTACACTGGACAGCATGATTATTATCCTTTACAATGAAATGCTTGGAACAGAGCAAGCACTTAGTAAATGATTTTGTAATAAATGTAAGGCTAAATAAGGAATACTTCCCCAATTTACTTATCTGCCAGAATATAATCCTAGATTTTCCAACATATGCTTTCCTTTTACCAAAAAGTATTGATCCTACAATACATGACCATTAAAGATCTGTATCACTCTACATGTTTTAAATCAAGGTTTAAGGAAATAATTACAAATGTTGGTAATTTACTTTTTTTTATCAATTTTTAATTCCTAAGTCCAGTCTGTTTCAGAAATATTGCAATCAGAATCCTTAAATATGTCCTTCTTGTTTCACCATCACTATTAAATAGATACTCCTGCATCATTTATTATACTATTTGGCCACTGGCAAAGTCTAGTATTACTATCTACTACCACCTAAATTGCCTACCATCATTCCCATTTTTAAGCTGAACTGGCATTTTTCCATTGCTTGAGTGATAACACTTTTGCAAAATATTCTTTATTTCCTGACAGACAGTGCTTCATCTCAGTCCGAAGCAAAATTAAGAGCTTACTTTTGTCAAGTTTTTAGAGCATAGGTTGCAAGCTCAAATATCTAGAGAGAGAGTCATCTACAGCATTAAAGAGAAGAGATCTCACTTTATTTTGATTTGCAAGACAGTGTAGGACATTCTGTTTATCTTTTGAATAGAATAATTCACTATAAGTACTTCTGAGAAACACCTCCAGCAGGGCTCTGCTGCTATCTACAACAAGTATAGCGTTCGCCTGCCCAGTCAGATAGAGTTTCTATGGACTGATATTCTCTTTCCATACACAGTGCTTGAGGTGCCTGGTGTAGTGGCAGACTTATTGCTAAAGTGACACTCAGCTTCTAAAGCTCTCTATGAATGAGCTTTCAGCAACATTTTTTTTTCTTTTTCTTACTTAATGGAATACATTTAGGCTTTCATTTTGTTTTCTTCCTGCTAGCTGCTCTTATATATTTTAATTAAACATAAATATATATAAATAAATGTGCCATTGGCTTTAGTTAATTTATAATGTTTCAGACATACGACAAAGTGATTCAGTTATACCTATCTGTATGTGTATATATATATATACTTCTTCATATTCTTTTCCATTATAGGTTATTATAAGATATTGCATATAGTTCCCTGTGCTATACAGTAGGTCCTTGTTGCCTATCTATTTTATATATAGTAGTACGTCTCTGTTAATCCCAAATTCCTAATTTATCCCTTCCCCGCAATTAAACATATATTTTAAAAAAAATTTTCAACTATATCTTGATTCACAATTTTTGAACTAAATACCTCTAACATTATTTTCTATGCTTTGTTTCCCACATGTCAGTGACACATTAGAATATATCATATCAAAATATTGATATGAAATATACAAAAACGAAACCGTTGAATTCTGTATCTTCTTGTATTGGACTCTTATTGAAATGTTCAATGAATAATAATTCTAATTCTCAACATGTGTTTTCTGCTATTTTAATGTGAAGTCAGCAAGATATGTTTCGTAACATGGCCTTTCAACTAGCACATGGAATCTTCATAGAAATAATTTGAGTCATGCTTAAAAAACATATATTCCTTCATGTTTAATAATTACATATTCTCTAAGAGAGGAATGAAGAAATTCCTATTTTCAGTACAGTGAATCCTTTAGCAAACTGTGTCTTTGTGAATTCTTAGCAAACTTTTGTTCTCTCTTTGTGTATGTCCCAAGGATTGAGCTCACATTCAGCAACAGGAGAGAACCAATATCCTTTAACCAGTGTCCTGCAATTGCCATCACTTTTGTGCCATTATCTTTCATTTCTTGCACAAGTGGCTACTACCTCTGACATTGCTATGCCCTGAAACTAATTTCCAGTTGCGTAGCTATTCACACATCTGAATATGGAAAAACACATGCATATGGTGCAATGCAGAGGATTTTTGCTTTGGAAATAAAAGACCTAAGTTTCCAAGCCACATTTAATCACATAAAATCTATGTATTTTAAACCTATTTTTTCTCATTTAACATCATGTGAGCTAGCTAATAAACAGAGAAAAACTTAGCTCTGATAATTAGGAGTTATATGACCTTGAGTAATTAATTAACATCTTCAAATATTCAGTTTTTTTGTTTATAAAGTGCAAATACAAGTACATATCTAATAAAACTTTTGAAAGTATGTTTTTATAATTGTGTATATGCATGACCCTGGAACAGTTCATGATATAATTTCATATCATAGTACATTAGCTCAATAAATGATAGCTTCCCTCTGCAATTGGAAGAAGATAAATATATCACAATCTATATTTTGTTATTGGAATAATCACATTTATGATAATATAATATTTGATGAAATAAAAGGATATATTAAAGTATGTACCAGGGTGCAGAAGGAAGAATTTTTAGTTATCCTAGAAAGTCACGTAAGATAAAGCCTCAAAGCCAAGCAAAATAAATAAAAAAACACCATCATAGTCTCAATATTGATGCAAGTAGCACCCTTAGACTCCTTAGTATAGGACTGGTCACACAGCTATTTGACAGTAAATACTCATTACACTCACCAGTTGCATATAAACCGCCTAGAGATTTATATGAAAAAGTATTTTTAGAGAAAATTGTGGTATTGAGAATACTGCATTAATGTCCTCCATTTTCTATGGGAAACCTCATACTCCCCCCTAACCAAATGAAAGTATTCTTGTCTTGTGTCCCCAGAAGTCTGAGGTACAGAGGCATTTTCATGATTCTTGCCTTGAGAGTCTTAAGGCATAACTCTTAGAACCTCTCTTCTGTACAAAAGGACCTCTAACATTATAAAAACAAGACAAAAATAATTTAAGATCTTAGTATTTTCACAGAACACCTTGTCTGTCACCTCAATGAACAGAATAACTGTCTCAGAAAGGATTAAAGGTGTGGCTTTTGACTACTGAAATAAAGTATAATTTAAGGAAGAGGAAGCTCATGACATTTTTAAAGGTATTATAACATCTTGAACCAAAAGACAGAAAGGCAGCACAATATAAAAGGAAGCCTTTGGCCCTATCAGGTACTGCAAGCAGAAGCAGATCCAAATACACTCACCTGTAAACATAAGCTATTTCTCATGGAAAAATAAAGGATGACTCATGAGGCAGAAACAAGATTCAGAGGGTGGAGCCAAGATCTGCAGAGAATCTTTTTCTGGGAAGAGAAGTAAGGCTTAAACAAGGAATTGACAACACATGCCCAGCTGGATTTCAGCATTGCAATCCACCAACGAGCACTATTTGCCTAACCTCCCTCAGCCCCAATGACTTGCTAATAGAAGTGTCCATTACAATTATCCTATGACTGACTCACCATGTATGTTGGGTATGCAAAAGATAAATAACTTGTTTCTTGATTGAATTCACAAGTTTTTAGATTGAGAGAAACTATACATGTGGAACTACACTGAAGGAACCTCATCCACACTTGGATTTGATTTAGATGTAATGTCCTGAAAGAGGAGGATATAATAATACTAAGAGGAGACTTCGTAGGTCATGAAAGGGGGGTGAAACATGTAAAGAATTTGTGACCTGCCAGCAGGCTACTGTTAGATTTAAAATGACCACAAATTCTTCAACATTCTCTTACTGAACTGTTGTCTAATCCACCCCTCCCCTTCCATCTCTGCTGGCCTGTGAGTTGTTCTACCGTTAGTATGGAAAATTGATATTATGAGAGTTTCTGGCTGTGTCTCTAGGAAAGATGCCAACTTCTGCATTAGTCGTTTTTGGAGCTTTTAGTTGCTGTGTAAGAACCCCACCCACCCACCTGGAGAAGCCACAATGAGAAACTCGGACTACATGGAGGGAGAGAAAGGACCAGCCATTTCCAGCCTTTCAACCTTGTTGGCACAGTCCATGCATGTGAGTGAAGACATTAAGAACACTTCAAGCCAGCTCAGCTTTCAGCTGAATATCACCAATTTACAACTGTCCAGCTGAGCTTTGCCTGGATCCAGCCTTGCCCTATCTACTGATCCACAAAATTGTGAGATATTATCAAATGTGTGTTGTTTTAAGTCACTAAATTTGGGAGAAGTTCACTATGCAACAATATATAATTGGATATCTGTTAAATATCTTAAGGAGGTAAAGTACCAATCATCTTTTAGGCTCTCAAGAAATCTTTTTGAATGAATACAATTTAATTGAAGAATTTGAAGCTTTGAGACAGAGGTCAGCAAACTAAAGCCTCTGAATCAATATTCTATCCCTTCATTTTCTCCACACGAGAATACTTCCTCTGAAGTATGAAACGAATGGTTAAATCCAGTTTAATTGTATGACAACTTATCAGAGGTTTTTGGGTGTAAATTGCCTAAAGCTTAACCTAATTATTCAGAAAACATGGTCAATGTGATATTCCTTAGTGGCAATATGACTTAAATTTTAGGCCTTTGGGAAAGAGGAGTAAATAGAATAAGATAGAATCTAAAGAGCTAAAGACAAAGTATCAAGAAAGGTCATAGTAGTTGTGTTCAAGTTTAAAAGTAAAAAAAAAAACAAACACTTTATGAATCTAAAAATTGCTTCTTATAGATTTTCTGGCTTTGTAAGAAGTTACAAGTCATCTGTATTGCAATGTCATAGGAATTAGAATAATAGTAGTGAATGTTTTAAAGTCCAAATAATTAGAAATGGACTTAGGTCTTTCAGATCAAATTACATGAAATATACCATTTTCCATGCTTACTGTTCAAAACGTATTAAAGCTAAGACATAGAGCACCTTTTTTATACCTTATTATGTATATCCTAATAATTAATGCTATTTCATTGAATTATTCCCTTATTCTTTCCTGCTCTCAGTTGCTAAACCAGATGTTCTACCTCTAACAGCCAAAATATTTCATCCTTCATAATCTCTCTTTATAAACTGCTTCTATGGTTAGTGATGGTGTAAATTTAGAATCTGTAATCACCCTGCAGGGTCATCACCAAGTGATTTATACATATATAACATATATACCTCATATATATGATATATATATATGATTTATATATAATATATAAATACAATACATAACTGATATCTATATCTCCTATATATGTATTTGTCATGGAACCTATTGGTTCTGTTTCTCTGTTCTCTCTCTCTATAAATACACGTGCACACATATATAAATGTTTAAAAACAGAGATGACCCTCCATAATATGCGTAGGATTCATCCAATCAGTTGAAGTCTTTAAGAGCAAAAACTGCATTTTCCTTTAGAAGAAAGAAATTCTGCCTCAAGACTATAAAAATCCTGCCTGAATTTCCATACTGCTGCTTTGACCTACAAGAGTTCAGACAATCATGTGAGTCAATTCCTCAACATAAATCTCTTGCTAATATATATATTAGAAATCTCTCTAATATACTATATATATAATATATATATAACATCTATAGATTATAAATATTAATCACACCTACAAAATACCTTCACAGCAACATCTAGACTACTGTTTGACCAAATAACTGGGTACCATAACCTAGCCAAGCTGAAACATAAAATTAACCATTGACAAGAATCAAGATTATTACTTATCAACCTCTTTAAAAATATGTACCTGAATACAATCCTATGCAGAACAAATTTTCCTGTATTTTGTACCTTATAGTTGTATTATAACTAAATTTATGTCCTTATCATCTGCACTCTACAAAAATACCAACTCCTTGATAGTAGGTGCTTAATATTTTCATTTTTATATCCACAGTGCATAACATAGGACCAAATACCTACTTAATCCACAAAAATTCATTTAGCAAATGATACCATTTTTAAGACATGATATGTTGGTACTGAAAGTGCATTAGTTTCTTATAAATGGAATCCGTGAAAGAACAAAATTATACAAGATTTAAAGAGAAAAGATGCTAATATTAAACATAATTTTCAACTGAAATATTTATAGTGTTCAATAGTGAAATTTCCAAGATTTAACAGCCATCCTGCATATGTGTTTAGTGTGTCAGTAATAATGATCTACTACTTAGAGTATTGCTTACTATAAGCATCTCCTAGTTGTAATTTTGTATGACAGTGGCAGATTCTACCACATTAATACTAACAGATGGTAATTACGAAATGAATGAAACAGATTGTTAGTACACCACCACGTAGATTGCACATAAATGTTATAAAAATTAATTATCTAATGACTCAGATGAATTGCATCTACATTAGCAATTAGATATTTGAATCAACATTTTGGAACAAAAACAATGGTACAGTTGGAAATGCTTGATTAGTTAGACATGGACTCACATCAGTAGTTTCAGACGCAAAATATTTACCACAGCAAGCTAACATCTGGTACGGGAAACTAGGCAAACCTTACCCAGGTCAAAAACAGAGTAACCACAAGTTTTATTATAAGCCAGACTGAAAAGTGGTCAGTTTGTCATTGTGTGTGTGTGTGTGTGTGTGTGTGTGTGTGTGTGTGTGTGTGTATGTATGAGTGTAATTCTTACACCAATTTGTTATAATGTTTCAATTCATAAAACCAAATTATTCATAATTTTGTGTTAACTATTATGGGAAAATGTATATATTTAAAAAATCACCAGATTTTATTTTACATCATTCATAAATATTAAAGATCAGATGAGAAAATTAACTCCTTTGCATTCTGTTTTACTACCCTCTTTTATTACTAAAGTTAAAGGGGTATAAAAATATTTGTCATGGGCTTACCTGGTGGCGCAGTGGTTGAGAATCCGCCTGCCAATGCAGGGGACACGGGTTCGAGCCCTGGTCCGGGAAGATCCCACATGCCGCAGAGCAACTAAGCCCGTGTGCTACAACTATTGAAGTGCGCGTGCCTAGAGCCCGTGCTCTGTAACAAGAGAAGCCACTGCAGTGAGAAGCCTGCACACCGCAACTAAGACACAACTCAGCCAAAAATAAATTTATTTAAAAAAATATATTTGTCATGTTGTGTTTGAGACATAGCATTTTAAAATCAAATCCTTTATATACCTAGTGGTTTTCTTTCAGGTGGACATATTCAGTGTGAATGCACTTTCAAAAATAAGAATTTACAAATGTGGGAGATATAAAAATATATGTGATTTGGATGTAGAAAAGCCTATGGATGAGTAATGCGTATGAATTGTACCAAAGTTTTACAGTCCCTCATATCACATTCACTGTTCATCTTTTAATAGCTCCGTTCTTCTCCTGCGATGTTATTAGTGAGTAAGAAATAAACAATGGGTGGGGTATAATTTAGTGGAACATATGTCTGTTTATTGATACAAGTGAGACAGTTTCAAACCCCTAAGATCAGCCCCTGTTCCTATTTCTATGCACAATTGTATATTACCACATTTAGCTACATATTAAAAGCTAGAACATTTAATTTTTGCTTTTTAGGTATACTTTCTTAATACATGAGACTTATTTTTAAGCTCCATAATAATTACACTGTGTTTTATTGCAGTAAGTATTTCCCAAAATCTAGCAACAAGTTTAATACAATAGAAGAATTGATATTTTCTCAAATAAATGCCTTTTAAATTAAGTTCAAGCAAACTGAAATCTAGACATGTGCTTGCAGAATATCAATGATCCAAAATTATTGATCAGGTAACATTACTGAATGTCTCATACTTTAATTTTTGAAAAATAGAGTATGTCCTAATTATTTTCTGATTGATCTTGAAATCTTATTTATAAAATTGTATAATTTGCAATACTTGTAAACATAGAACCCCTGAGCTCAATATTCCTTTATTTTAAAATTTGCAAAAACTCAGCTCTCTGTGAGTACATGCAGCATTTAAACTTGAACAAACAAACCCTATTTTCCGATATGATAACTGTGCCTTTTCAACATCATAATCATTAGTTTCAACGCTCTCCAGAGCATGAAGAATTTGATCACAGTACTAAACTTTTCATCTCATCTCAAATAGAGATATCCATTTGAAGTGAAGATGTTAATTCAGAATAGTAAAACAACATCTTCACCTGCAGTTAAAGAAAATGTTTAGTTACATCAACAATTCTTATGAATTTCTGGAGCCAAATTTCTCTATTAGTCTCATCTATATGTTTCTTTACAGTAAAGCTAAAACTCCTTTCTACTGAAACAGTTTAGCAGAAAAAGTCAAGCTTAAAATGCAGTTTCAAGAGTGCAAGAATGCCGAGACTAATTGTCTGATAAAGAAAGCAACCATAATTGGGGGTCTGAAAATTAATAATGGTTGCAAACAAGAAATATATACATCCTTTAAAAGTGCCATCACAATCACACGAAGGGGGATCAGGAATAGGAGAAAACAGAATCAAGTCTGTTTCAGCAAGATTAGGAATCTGACATATCCATGGGGTAAGGTAGAGCTTTATCATTCACATTGGCTGGAGAAGAAAAAAGCCCACAGATTAAACCTCCCTCTCTGAGGAGATGAACTGAAGGTCCTGTATACTTAAATGGCTCTGCCATGGTCCTCTGCGATCCCTTGTGTCACTAGCTTTCAGAATAACCCCTGGATTATCAAACTACTTCCTTTCCCTATAGTCACCTCACATGGGCACTATGATTACATAATGCACACATCAGGAAATGCTCTCTCTCTCTTCCTGTCAATATCCTGATAACTTCTGGAGTCTTCAGATAAAGAGCAAAAATGTAATTGCTTGAATAAAGCAGGGTGTTCAGTGCTTCACTATGACTAAGCTTGATTTTTTATGTTGTATCTGGCATCTTCCTTTCAAAATAGTTATGTATATAAATAGGAGGATGAATACTTCTAAAATATATATAAAATACTTATACACAAACTTTACATGAGATACTTTTTAATAGATATAGTAATAAATGCATTTAGTAAAAACAAGTATGGGTTATTAATAGAGTGCTATGGAAAATACTAGGTGATTATTCATCAATAATAAGAACTACATCTTCCCTAGAACACTATTAGACTGTATTTTCTCACCCTATTGCATCTGTTTGGAGTCATGTACCTGGTTTTCACCAGGGGAAAACGAGTACAAATGATGCATGTTCCCCCCACAGACTGAAATGATTAACAGTGTGTGTGCCTTCTTCATAGGTTCTTTCTTGCTGTCAGATACAGCTCCCAAATCCCCAATATTTAAGCACTAGAATTGATAGAAAATTTTCCCTCTGAAACACAGTTTGGAGCAAAGATCCTTAGTTCCTTTTCCATTTGCCCCACCTGGAAGGTAATTTGAGGGAAAAATAATCATTATTCTGTAAAAGCCCCTAAGATTTTGAATTTGATTGTTACAGCATTTACCTTAACAAATATAACACATAAAACTGGGTGTTACCAAACAAAAAACAAAATACCCCAAAATATATACTGTTCACTTAGTAGCTGTTTAGCATTTGGAGAGGAAGCTGACATCAAAGGCTGGAAAGCAGCAGCTTTGTGTTATTGAGAGAGCTGCTTTTGTTGTGCTGCCGGCAATGTTTCCTTCCAGCCAGTGAGAAAGTCCACGATAGCCTGCTGGGCGATGGGACACATTTAGACATTGCTCCAATTGACACAGCTATTCAGAGGATACTGCAGTAATGCTTTCCACCTACACCACCAGCCTGCTATCCCCCAGAGAGTGGAGTGAGACCACTTGAGACTGGCCAGACCCAGATGAGACTGCCCAAATCAGAAAATCTGTCTTGTCAACCCATAGCACTGTAAGAATTAATACCAAATTCTTGTCTTAAGCCAGTACATTTTGAGATGATTTGCCATTCAGCAAGAAAAAACTGGCACAAAATTTGATGTGAAGAGAGAGGTTCTGCCTTAACAAAAATATAAACTATTTGGCATTGGCTGGAAATATGGAAAGAAAACAGAAAAGGATGGAAACATGATGCTCTAATTTTTAATAGTCCTGGATAAACAGTGATTTTTTTTGGCCAGGTTGGAGAAACTAGAACTACTGGGGTAGTGGCAGAACAATTAGCAAAATGGTGGTCTGCAGTAATGTCGAAAATAGAAAATATCTTTAAAGTACTTGAGCATCTGACTAATGTAATCAGGCAAGATGTTATAAATGTCAGTTGGTTGGACCTAGAGTCTGTGATAAGAGAGATGATGTAATGAAAAAAAAATTTAGTTTGTAAGTAGCCTTTAAAGGAATTAGAGAAGATCCAGCTTTGCTAAATACTGTTCTCATCTTTAGTCTCCTCTGCTGATGAAGATTCACAAAGTGAAATGAGATCTGGTATCAAAAATCAAATCAATGCTTTAGCTCTAAGAATCCCTATTAAGACCTCTGAAGGATTTAAAGAAGTCCCTAGTAGTCATCCTCAGCTTGATAAAAAGGACTTCTAAGATTTTTAAGGTTGTTGTCTCTCAGTAGCCTGACATAAAGACCAAAGTAGAGCAATATATTATGGATGTGGCTTTTGACACATGGAGTGGACTCACATCAGATGTACAAGAAACCCATAAACTTTTAATAAAGTTCTACTGGCTTCGAGCTAAAAGAAGACAATTAAACATTAAAAAAAAAAAAAAAAAGGAAAAACAAGAAAAAAGAACTTTGCATTTCTAACTTTCTATTGTTCAGAAGCAGACTGAGAAATCAAATATGGGCAAGTTCTTATTAAAAAAAGGAATTTTATCTCAGTGGAAAGAACTTGGATCAAGGAAAACTTAAAGAAGTACAATATATAATGATGAACTTGGGAGCCACTTTCATGAAACAAAACTAAGTGCTCATCAGGGAATATTTTCTATCTTAAGAGGAGGAAGAACTGACAACAATTTGTTTGCCTGAGATTCAGAATTACCATGGACCGCTGATTTTCATGTTCTTTCTGTTCTTCCAAACCCTCCTGAATGGCATTGTCATTGCAATAATCCTATTCCTATTTCAATGTTGTATGTTGTGTAACTTTGTGGGATGAATTACTTGATTATATAGTCCACCATTATCTGTCAAGAGAAAGCCACATTTGCCAGTATTGGTAAGCTTGAGCAATTTCCATTTACTTCCTATGTATACACTGCTGCAAAATCTCCAAGTTTCTTTTGCCACCAGTTTATTTCAAGATTCTTCTAGTCAGAAAGAAATTCAACTTTTTTTTTAAATGGTCTGAAGAGAGTAAATTTGAGTCAATGTCTGGAAATAGTGGTTCAATCCCCTTTGGTTTAAACTAACAAGTGACACTTCAATATCTGTAACTTTCCCAAACTGAATGGTTTTGTCTTATCATGTAATAAGATCTTCATTCCTGGAAGTGTTCAAGCAGAATCAGGATGATGTCCTCAGAGGTATATGGGACAGAGAAAGAATTGGATGAAATATAGAATGAAAAATAGAGTTCATCTTAACTTCTAAGCACGATTCGTTGAGAGTGCTGCACACTGAGAAGCCAAGACC
The DNA here is from genome assembly GCF_008692025.1 of Phocoena sinus. Classification (NCBI taxonomy): domain Eukaryota; kingdom Metazoa; phylum Chordata; class Mammalia; order Artiodactyla; family Phocoenidae; genus Phocoena; species Phocoena sinus. Next base: position 55,789,229 of record NC_045780.1, on the reverse strand, counting down.
ATGACGTTCACAGCAGGAATGCTATGACCCGTAGCCAATAATTTTCTTGGGAAAGAAAAAGGTAGTGAGTGACAGCACATTTAAGTGGCCTTTAGATCTAATTCAAATTCTATAATTATAGTAAGTAATCTCTTATATACAGCTTAAAAATATTCAAAATGCTGATTCATCACGGGAATGAGTTATTACAAGTTATTTGTAATATTATTGCTCATTGAATATATCACTATTTAAATAAGAGCAATAGACCCGAACACAGACTCGAAAAGCTGTCAGAAGTTACTGCAAAAGTAATTAAACTTTCTTGTTGACTCTAAATTGATCTACATACTATATTTCAAAACTGGTTATTACACCAAGATGAAAACATAGAGATTATATTTAAAGCATGCAATGTTGTATTTGAAACAAAGAATGGTAACTTTAGTGCTAAATCACATTTTTAGGTATATAAGTGTATCTGAATTGATAGCATTATTTTAGAAGTTCTTCACTATGATTTACAAATATGTTTGACTTTCTCTTTTAAGTAGTAAATTTCATTTGGAATGTGGAGCTTTTCAAGAGAAAGTAAAAAACTTGCTAATACCAATGTTCTTCAGGCAATAAATACCCTTGGGACTTCCTTAATGGGAAAAGGCTGCTGAAAAAATCTATTGACTTTCAAGAGAAGTTGATAATTAACCTCTTGGCAGTTTCCTCCAAGCTATTCTGTTAGTCTCAGCACAACAATAGTAACGTAATTCTACAGAGATTAAATAGGCTTTGGACCAAAATACTTTGAAATAATAAACTTAGTATTCCATGTTTATTAAATGTAGCTATTAGGACTGACATAAAATGAGATTTTATTCTCCTGTTCTTATATTTTATAGTACTGTATTTGTTGGTTGAAAAATTTGGAAAAAAATGCTTTCATCTTATATATTGAATGTACTATATAAGAATTATTGAAAGACAAAAGTTCTTGTAGACTCCCCTTGACATTTAATATATTACAAATAACCTACTGTTCATATCATAATATTAAATTGAAAATCAGATTACAGAACACTAGATAGTATGATCCAAAATTATAAAACACATATTATAGATTGTACTTAGACTACTTAATTAAGACATAATTTTGAGAAAGACATTGCACTAAGAATAAAAATTATCAATATTAATCCTATGAGGTAAAAAATATTATTTAAATTACGCAAATAAAATGAAGCACAGAGCAGCTGAGTAAACTTCCCAACCTCACAATTTAGGTAGAGGAAGAGACTAAGACTGAAGGATAGTCAGGTTAGCTCCAGAACTTATGCTAATATCTACTGTAGGCAGTTGGCTGTTTATACATGGAAACCTGCAGAGCATTGTAGTTTTTTGGAAGCTTTCCTTACTTTCTGGCACTGAAAGATTTTCCAGGTTCATCTTGTATATTTCCCACCACTGTTCTAGAATAAGTCATATCTTCAAGAAGTCCTTGCTTCTTAACTATCTATTTATATTAAAAGTTAGTTTCTCATACACAACACACAGTGGGTCTTGGTTTTGTATCCACTCTTACAATTTCTATGTTTAATTAGTATATTTGGACCATTCACATTTAAGGTGATTACTTACATAGTTGCATTAGTATCTACCACAATTGCAACTGTTTTTTATTTGTTGCATTTGATTATCTTCCACTTTTCCTGCCTTCTCTGGTTTTAATTGTTTTATATGCTTCAATTTTGTATTCTCTCTTGACATGCGCATTACAATTTTCTTTTTAGTTGTGCACGTGTGTGTGTGTGTGTGTGTGTGTGTGTGTGTGTGTGTGTGTGGTTGCCCTAGGATTATAACCTAATAACATAGTATTCTCAATTCCTTCCTCCAGCCCCTTTGATGTTGCTCTAATTCATTTCAATTATTCATAAGCTATAATCACTCAATGCATTGTTACTCTTCTTATTCTAAAAAAGATTTAACCTTTAAATCAATTAAGAATAAGAAAGATAAAATATTTATCTTAATGTCTTTTATTCTTTTTTTTATCCTCTTTCTTTTTGTATGTTAGAACCAGTTGTCTGACTTATATCATTGGTCTGCTATAGGATGGATTTATTTTAATATTTCTTCCAGCACAGGTCTGCCGGCAGTGTCTTGAATGCATTTCTTTCTCTTTTTTTTTTTTAATTAAAAAATTTTTTTTATTTTTGGCTGCATTTGGTCTTCTTTGCTGCATGCAGGCTTTCTCTACTTGTGGTGAGCGGGGGCTACTCTTTGTTGCGGTGTGTGGGCTTCTCATTGCGGTGTCTTCTCTTGTTGTGGAGCACGGGCTCTAGGCGTGTGGGCTTCAGTAGTTGTGGCACGCAGCCTTAGTAGTTGTGGCTCACAGGCTCAGTAGTTGTGGCTTGCTGGCTCTAGAGCACAGGCTCAGTAGTTGTGGCGCACAGGCTTCATGGGCTCTAGAGTGCAGGCTCAGTAGCTGTGGCACACAGGCTTAGCTGTTCCACGGCATGTGGGATCTTCCCGGACCAGGGCTTGAACCCGTGTCCCCTGCATTGGCAGGCAGATTCTTAACCATTGCACCACCAGGGAAGGCCCCTCTCCTTTGTCTATGAATGGAACTTCTGCTGGATATAGAATTCTAGTTTGGTGTTCTTTTTTCTTTCAACTCTTTAAATATTCCATTACATATTCCACTACACTTCTTTTTACGTACATGGTTTGTGATTAAATGTTTCCTGCGATTCATATCCTTGTTCTTCTATTGTCAAGGTGTTTTGCCTTCGTGTTTTTTCTCTAGTTTCTTTTAAGATTTTCTCTTTGTCATTGTTTTTATGCAGTTTGACTATAATATTGTTAGATGTAGTTTTTAGTATTTATCCTCAAAAATGTTCTTTCATTTTTCTAAATCTCTGGTTGGTGTTTGTCCTTAATTTGGAAAAGTTCTTGGCCATTGTTACTTCAAACATTCCTTCCAGTCCATTCCATCTTTCTTCTCCTTCTGATATTCCAATCATGCCCATGTTGCACCATTTGAAATGGGATAACAGTTTTGGATATTCTGATATTTTCTTATATTTTTTTCTCTTTGCAATTTAGTTTGGAAATTTTTATTGGCCTATTTTCAATTTCATTGATTTTTTTTCCTGGCTGTGTCTAACCCATTAATGAGTCCACTGATAGCATTCTTCATTTATATTACTGAGTATTCCATTTTTATCATAACCTTTTGATTCTTAATATTTTGGTTTTTTTTTTTTTTTGCTTACTTTACTCATCTATTCTTGCATGTTGTCCACTTCATCCACTAGGGCCCTTAGCATATTATTTATAGTAATTTTAAATTCCCTGTCTGATAATTGCATATGGGTCAAATATGAGTCTGGTTCTAATGCTTGCTTTATCTCTTCAGACAGCATTTTACTTGTATTTTAGCATGCTTTGCAATTTTTAATTGAAGCCAAACATGAAGTATCTGATAATAGGAACAATGGTAAATAGGTCTTTAACAATAGGTTTCCTGTTAATCTAGCTAGGAGTTGGGTTGTTTTTAATGTTTGCTGCAACAATGAGTGCCAAAGTGCCAAACAATGAGTGTCAAATTCCTCTAATGTCATTGTTTTTGTATCTTCTGTTTCCTTTGTTCTTCTGTAAAAACTCTTCAAATATTATACTCCAATATAATTAAAAAGCAAGCAAACAAACAAACATAAAAAACTCCTCTTCAGATAGTGTCTGTCTTGAAATTCTCTCACCTTCAATGCACTGTTACTCTATTGGAGCAGTGTTGCTGTGGTGGTAAGGTGTGGGAAGGGGAAGCAGTCTGTAATCTTATGATTAAATCTCAGTTTTTTATTGGGCCTGTCTCCCTGGGCTGTGACATTCATAGTGCTTCTAAGCTTTTTCCCCCTCCTTAAGTGAAACAGAAAAGTGTAACAGAGAATGATTTGGGAATATTTGTCAATGATTACTCTTTATGCACCCTGTTAGAACCATGGGGGAATCTTTCTTGGCTCTTCACCTGTGGAACCTGGTGATGCTCTTGGATACACATCCCATGAGACTATGCTCCCACATTGCAGCGCCCAGGTGCTCCTCACTCTTGTGGTAGTCCACACTCATCTTCCAGCAATTCATCAAAATTACTGTTTAGTGTGGCTGCAAGTTTATGACTTTAGGAGCTTTGTTTCATATAAGCATATCTTAGCTATGATTCTCTGGATTCACCTGTATCTCCAGATTTCATGGTAGTGGTTGACTCTCTGACCTTACTTCCCTGATGAATCCAAGGAAAATCATTCATTTTCAGTTTGTTCAAAATCTTTTTTCTTGCTGTAGTAGGGGCATGAGTGACAACTTTCCTTTATATGTCATAGCTGAAACCTGAGAGATTTTTTTTAAATTTAGAGATAAATGAAAATAAATAAAACAATAAATATTTAATTATATATTCTCTGTTTCCATGGGTGAGAAGTATTAATATTTATCAAGCCAAGTTGAGGTATAGGATGTCTAAGGATTTTGTGATGACCTAGTCACAAATCTTACTAATTTCTTTCCCCTTTCTACTATATCACAAATTCTTAAATTCCTATGAACATAAACCTCCCATAGATATGTACAAAATATAAATACACTTACTCCTTGTGTACTTGGACTCACTGTCTTCAACTTTATTCAATAGCAAATGAATAGATGAAGATCTGACTTCCACTTTGGAAATAATGCTGAATCCAGTTTCTCTACATCGTGTCCTCAAACCACATATAATCTGTTCAGATTGCAGCATCGTTGACTTTAAAACAGCAGTCTTTTACAAACAAGAGTAAATAGTTGTACCTTCCAAAATAAGATACATATATATACACATATCTACATTTATTTGCCTTCTTAACTCTGAATATTTAAGACTATGATGATATGATGATCAGGTCCCTAAGCATATTATAGTTTATAAAGCTTCCTTTCTCCCAGCATGGAGAAGAAGCATTTTTATTTTCTGAAAAAGAAAACCTCATTTTCACTGGTATAAATTTTAATTTTTTACCACTGACCCTCCAAATACAGCACTGCTAGATGAGTATGAAATGTTTGGACTCTTTTATAGGAAAAAAAAATTGGAGAGAAAATTGAGTCAGTAATGAAAATAACAACATAGTAAAATGGCTAATGACTATTAGGAATACAGATAAAGTGATGATTTCTCCTACCTCAATTGACCCCTCACCCCAATCCATTCAAAATACTAAATCTTCCTTTGAACGCTTAACAATATATGAAAGCAACTGACAAAATTACTAACTACTTAGATATATTAATTTGTTTCAAGGCCTTACAATGTATTAAAATTAAACAATGAAACAAAATTATGATTTTTTTATGTACCCTGTAGACAATTATAGGAACATAGTCACTGTACTGATATTTTCATAATGTGAAGCATCAGCTGATTCTCTAAATGAAGAAGAAAACATTTTTTTAGTTTCTTCTAAGATTTTGAGGCAAATAACTTGGTAAAGTGTAGGAAAGTCAGAGAGAAAAACATTTATGTTGGATATGGTTTAAATCAAATTTTAAAGAGTGGATAAATTTGAGATTAATTAAAAAGAACGAGTCTTTAGTCTAGTCTCTATTTTTTTCTGTTAGACTTGAAAAGGCGTAATTTAGGGACTTCCCTTGTGGCACAGTGGTCAAGAATCTTCTTGCCAATGCAGGGGACACAGGTTCAATCCCTGGTCCATGAAGATCCCACATGCCGTGGAGCAACTAAGCCCGTGTGCCACAAATACTGAGCCTGCGCTCTAAAGCCTGCACAACACAACTACTGAAGCCCATGTGCCACAACTACTGAAGCCCGGGTGCCTAGAGCCTGTGGTCCACAACAAGAGAAGCCACTGCAAGAGAAGCACGCGCACCACACCAGGAGTAGACCCAGCTCGCCGCAACTAGAGAAAGCCCGCATCCAGCGATGAAGACCCAATACAGCCAAAATAAATAAATTTTAAAAAAGAAAAGGTATAATTTATTCCAAATGAGTGGCTGTGTTGGTGTGACGTTCTAACTCGAATGACAGGAAAATGGCATAGAGGCCCTTCTCTTTAGTTTTTATAAATCTTTAAGAGTTTAAGGCCAACATTTCTGTCCTTGTTATATCAAACAGCTATTCAGCTTATAACATTATCCCACATTACAACACTTTGAAAAAGAAATACAATTCAAATAGCTGAATAAAATATTTACTTAAAATAGATCTGGACTCTATGTGGATTTTGAGAAGTTAGATATAGCTAAATTTTACAGAAGCTCTTCCTGGAATATCTGGTGAAGCATAAAGAGTAATCCACTCTGAGATCGAAAAGTTGTACACAGTTAAGTTAGGCTGGACTTGAAAAAAATGCTCTTTTGTTTCTCTTCCACTTTGATACCATTTCTGTTCCTATGTTATTTTTTTATAAATATGTGGAAATTGTATGTAAAAGTAACAGTGGGAACTTGGCATTTCATAGTAATAAGAAGACAAAAGTTGTATTATATTCACACTATGTTATTTTTTTCAATCTTTTCAGCAGAGTTCCATTTTCAGTCATAACTGGAATATAAGTATGTTTGAATAAAGATATTATCCTTCTTTTCAGCGCCACTTCCATTCGCCCACGACTTGACATTCAACTGTGGATACGACAGAGTCGGCATAGACCACATTAAAGATGACATTTTGCACTGCAAAACATTTCCACAGGTCTAAGAGTCAAAAGTAAATTTATTTACTAGGTTTCTTTCCTTGTTTCTTTCTTTCTTTTCTTCTTTCTTTTTTCTTTCCTTCTCTTTCTTTTTGACAACTTCAATATAGGTATTCCGAGTCTATGTATATAGCATATTCACACACAGGCTGTGCAATTTCATTTACCTTCTTATTGAGTTCAGAAAGAAAATACCAGGTGTGCACCAAAATGTACTTAAAGCTTTCTATTTTACTGTCAGCACAAAGATTTACACACTTATCTCCTCACAAATATGCACATGCATAACTCCATGCAGGGCAATAAGTTAGGTATTAGAAATGCTTAACGCAGTCTTTGTGCAATATGATTTTCCTCTCCAGTATTCTGTCATTTTCTGATATACAAGATATCAAAAAACAAAAGAAGTAATTTTCTTAAAGGGATACTGAGTATAAAAATTATATGCTTCAACTTCTTGCAATCTGGTTTCAACCTGTATTTTAACAGACAATTGCAAGTCCTTTGCAATTTGGCTTCAATCTATATTTTAACAGACAGATATCTATCAAGTATTTACTTAATGTAAATGATCATGATATTAAGGATTTGGGGCTGATAGTGGCAGAAAATCAATAGGACCCTTTTCTTGCCATAAGGATCATTAAGGACCAATTAAAACAGATATATGAACCATTCCATTATTATAAGAATATATAATTTAAATAATTAATATTTAAATGGTACTTGTGGGAGTACAAAAACTTTTAAAACAATTAATTTTGGCAGAAGAATACCAAGCAAGGCATTAAGTAGGTGACTCAATCTGGGCTTTGAAGATTAGATAAAAGTTAGGGAAACAGAGAAGGAACACAGCGGGCCAAATCCAAAATCAAAGATATAATGGCATTAAGCTGTGTAATGCCATTTATAAAAGTACCCTGAATTGTCAACCATGGCTATCTGTGAGATGCATTAGAATTTGTGCTGTATCAGTGAATAAGTACATAAAGATTTATGGCAGCCTATATCAAAGGCATTTAATATGAGCAGAAATTTACTCTGGGCTTATCCCATCACAAATTTCCATAGCCACTAAAAGGGAGCTAAAATATAACATATTAAACATATACACCACACAAAGATAAAATATAAATTCACATCACACATCACATACACACAGAAATATATAGGCTTTTTCTTAAGTGCTTGCCAATCACTCAGTTAAGTTGTATACTTTCAATATCTCATGGAATCCTCTTCAGAACTCTAGGTAGTCAGTATTTATGTTTGTATTTCAGGTTAGTTGAGGATCAGGAAGTTTACATAACGTGCTCAAAGTGTGTAACAATAGATAGAATCAAGCTTTATTCCTATGTGAATCTGTAAAATGGGGACGGAAATGCCTTACACAAACAATATTAATGATTAGTTGATAAAATGTGTATAAAATACACATAAATATCTGGATAGAGTAACTATTTCCTTTTACTTAGGATTCCTGATAGATCTAATACAGGATTTTAGTGGGAAAATATTCAACTACACGTAAGAAGATAAGAAGATAAAACTAACTGACCCAGTTAGGAAAAGCTGTCTTCTTTGTTATAAAGAATATATTGAACTTCACTGGAGAGAAATAAAGAAAGGGAGGGGTGGGATTTCCAGAATGGCATTGTGAAGGACTATAAACATGTGCTTCCTCATAAAAACAACAAAGGCATTGGCAACAAATTGTCAAAGTCAAGACTTTCAGAACTCTGGAAATTAACAAAAGTATTGAAACAAACAGGCAGATTTGAGAACATCTGCTGAACTTTATTAAGAACAATAGGATTTGTGGCAATATAGCTTGGCCTAATCCCATTGCCATTTCTCCAGCTCTGCAGTGGCCTTGAAAACTTTCAAGGAGCATAACCATAGTAACTGAGAAAATAAGCAGCCTTGTAACCACAGGTGGGAGCAGATCAGATTTGGGGTTCCTCAAAAAGTTCCTTACCTGGAGCAAATCCACTATCTGACTTGTCTGGCAGCTCCCTAAAAAAGTCTCAATTGCAGAATGATGTCATGATTTGAACTATTTAGGAGTTTACATCAAGGGAGTAGCCCTATCTCCAGGGTCTTTGTTGAAAATAATGATTGAAAAACATTTTAAAAACACAGCTCCCTAAAGCTGTGATACATGTTGGGGCAAAGAAGAGGCTGGTCAAAAATTTTAAAGGAATATCTAGGGAATGAGATATCCATAAGGGGCTTTGAAAAGCTCTGAAATATCACAGGACACCTAAAGACAGTGTAAGGGTAAAGATGTATCCAGACCCCTACAGATGGGAGATAGCCCAAATTCTCACTTGTGGTTGACCTTGAGGTCCTATGTGAGCAGGAAGCAGAATTATAAACTGCATGAGCATTAAAGTCATGCCCAAACATAGACACAGGCCCTCTGGCAATAAGCAGAAGATTTATGGTTCAAGACATTAAAAACTAATCATTAGTAGCCCTGCAAGCTAACTGAGCAGAGACATCAGTGGCCATATGTGAAAACGAATGCAGAATTTAAGGAATTAGTCCCAAAAAGGCAAAACTATAGAGACAATAAATAAAAAGATCAGTGGTTGCCAAAGGTGCGGAGGTGGGGAGAGATGGATAGGCAGAGCACAGAGGATTTTTAGGGTAGTGAAAATACTCTGTATGATACTACAGTGATGAACACATCATTATGTTTTGTCCAAACCCAATGTAAAGTACCAAGAGTCAATGTACAATATCAGTAGCGAAACCTGAGATAAATTTTGGATGTTGGGTGATTATGACTTGTCAATGTACGTTCATCCCTGGTAAAAACCTGTACCATTCTGATGAGTGATGTTGATAATGGGGAAGGCTATGTATATTGTAGGGCAGGGGGTACACAGGAAATCTCTGTACCTTCTACTCAGTTTTACTGTAAACCGAAAACTGCTCTTTTAAATAAAAGTCTTTAAAAGAAAGGAATTAGTCCTGAAAATTCATTAAGCAAACAAATAGCAGCAAAAATGACACTACAACAACAAGAACGAAAAGCAGCAATAACATAGGCACTCAACATATCACGCTGTAGTCTCTCAGAAGAGAAACTGTGGCATACCTGTTTATCCCAAAAGAAGAGGGTGATTTCTTCAGGAGAAAGGCAGGATATTAGATAATAGACTAAAGTGACGTGAAAAGGAAAGTGGGATTTTGAGGGATAGGATAAACAAATATGCGTTTTAAAAAATCACGGTTTTTGAAATCATGTCATTTGCACCAACATGGATGGACCTAGAGATTATCATACTAAGCGAAGTAAAGTCAGAGAAAGACAAATACCATATGATATCGCTTATATGTGGAATCTTAAAAAATTATACAAAGGAACTTATTTACAAAACAGGAATAGAGTCACAGATGTCAAAAACTAACTTATGGTTACCGGGGGGAAGAGGGTGGACAGAAAAATTGGGAGATTGGGATTGACATATATACACTACTATACATAAAATAGATAGCTATATATAAAATAGGTAATATATAATAAGGACCTACTGTATAGCACAAGGAACTCTACTCAATACTTTGTTATGACCTATATGGGAAAAGAATCTAAAAGAGTCGATATATGTATAACTGGTTCACTTTGCTGTACAGCAAAAACTAACACAACAATGTAAATCAACTGTTCTCCAATAAAAATTTTTTAAAATTTTTAAAAATCATGTCTTAACTGTTCTTACAGAGGACATTAGAAAACAACTAGGTATTTTATTTGTTATTAGATCTAAAAGTGTGACTGAGGCACAAAGAAACCTAACAGGAAAAAAAGACATTAGAAATTATTGAATGAACACATGTATGTATGGGCCAGAAAGTGAATGAGAAAGGGAAGGAATATATTAACTCAAATCCGGCAAACAGTGGTAGACTTCATGATATAGATAATGAAAAGTTTCTACTTAAGCTACAGGTTGAACTAACACAAATTGAGGCTCTTGAAAGGAGTAACAGCAAGTGAAAATGAAACACTAAGCATATCTCACTAGAAATCTAAGACTCAGAAATATTAGCATAAGTCTTGGTTCAGAAATGTCCTGAGGATGATTCTTCTGATAAATAAATAAATAGTAAATAAAATTGGGAGGAGGGAGGAAGCTTAAGAGATACATTTCTTTATATATAGTAGTGTGTATACGTTTATGAGTTTTCACAGCAAAGGGCAGTGGAAAAAGACAAATGGCCAAGTACTGAAGGCCTGCTTACAAGAGTTGATGGTTTGGATGTCACTAAATAGTACTAATTCAGAACTCCAACACTAGGGACAAGTCACTCAAGGCTAAACCTAAGCTGAAAGGAATTAAATATGCTGAATATGAAAAACAAATTCTAATTTTAGTATAAGTGCCACTCCTTGGGAAAACAGACAGTATTCACAGTTGAAATTTCCCCCTGCATAATAAACAGAATATCTTAATTAGCTGCACACTGGAAGATTTCTTTCAATATCATTTAAAGTCTCAGATTGTATACTATGCTCTCTTAGAATGACTGGTAAAGCTGAACTCGGTATTCATGGATCTTCTCAAATGTAACTGAGTTTTCTACAACCTTATGTTCTGTGGACATAATTTTTCTTGGTATAACTGTCCTAGGGGCAAGGCATTTCTGTATTTTCTAATTTTTGTGAGTGTACGCATGTATGTGAATGTGTATGTCTGTGTGTTGGAGTAAGAAGGTGTGTTGTAAAAATCTTTTGTGTGTCTTTTCTTTATTTGGACTCTTTAAATGTGATACACAGAAAAAACAAATTCTCTTGTTGAGATCCTGAGGACACTGCTTCCATCATAGTGTGAAATAGCACCCCCTAGCAGTCAAAAGAATTCCCACCTTTATCAAGGCACTGGAAAAAATATTTGCCTTATAATGATCAGAAAAAAAAAATCAGGATATCTGAATTTTAGGTTTTCATTTCTTTGAATTTTTATTTATTAATGCAGTAAAAATTGATTTTGATTGTAATTTCTAGGGTTTTAATTCTTAGGAACTTGAAAACAAATTTAATATTTAAACTTCAATATCTAGTAAGAATTTTAATATATGAAAAACATTATATTCACATTTATGGCTTCTGTACGTTATCACAGTTTTATTATTGGTGTTCGTTTACAATGTTATTTAAATTTGTTGAAACACTTCTGATGGGTTTTATGGGATAAAATGATTAGAAAAATTTTCTTTATAATGTAAAATAGCAAGTTAATTTTCTGTCTTAGATACAGAACGGCTAAGTTAGTTTAATTAATTAATTGTTATGGCCCACTTTGTAGTATTGTTGGGGCAGAAGGAAAATGATCCATTGGTGGTCCTATAAAAGCATCCAGGAAGCTTTGAGAATTGAAGGCTATGAGAGGAGACTTAAGAAAGTAAAAGTGGAAATGTTCCCATGCATTGATAATCTTCTCATAGATTTAAGGTTTAAAGTCAAACACAATAGGAGAAAAAAAGGTGGAGAATGGTGAAAAAGAGCACTTAAATTCCTCTCCTCAGGCTGCTATGTGTAAGAACATCCTTGAAGAGGCTCTTCTTTTTTTTTTTTTTAACATCTTTATTGGAGCATAATTGCTTTACAATGGTGTGTTAGTTTCTGCTGTATGACAAAGTGAATCAGCTATACATATACATATATCCCCATATCTCCTCCCTCTTGCATCTCCCTCCCACCCTTCCTATCCCACCTGAAGAGGCTCTTCTGATATAATCTACACCCTGGAGGCGTGAGTTATCCAATTGGTGAGAAGGGGAGAGGGAGCTGAAGATGTTAGCCTTTGGCAGTGGTCCTCTTGGCTTGAGGTTATATATGCTTGACTCTGTGGCCATAGGAGAGACATGAGGTTTTGGGGTGAATAGTTATATTCAGGGGGGTTACTAGAAAACTCACTTGGGCACAGAGTAAGGCCACCTTCTCCAAATAGCTTTATCAAAAATATGAATGATGCGTTCAGATGCATCTTCTTGACTCTTGCCCCTCTCTCTCACCTGTTCAATTCAGGGGTGGAAAGAGGGTTATTATTTATTGATTTCCTATAATCCAGACAGCTGGCATAGGTCTTTATCTGACAAGGAATAGAATTTGTTGAATGAATGAAATAATTATGTTTAGATGATGCCACCATAAAATTTGAAGTGTTCATTCATTTGATGGCCTTAGAGCTATGGTTTTAAAATTTTTGGACCACTGACACCATTGAAGGACTGGTAAATATTTTGGAGTTTTTCCTCAGAAAATACATACTTCTGAATAAAATTAGTCATATGACTACAGAGGTTCACGGGCTCCAGTTTAATAATCGCTCGTTAGAAAAGATTTAAATTGAAGTTCAAGTCAACCTACAAATTAATTTGTATATAACACTGAGCATTCACTATACCTTTTACATTTAAAACTGCATTAAGTCTCATGAGTTACTTTATAATTCAGTAGAAGGTAAGTGACTGGAAAAATTAAATATTAAGCAAATGTTATAGCTGAGTAAAACTGGCATATTAAGACCCAATGGTAAGCAAATGACTCGTTTTCACTATTATTCCATATGTATTATTTTAATTTATAAAGAGTCAAGGACTGAAAAAACCACCAATGCTTTAGCATACTATACATTTCCCATTACTGGAATATCTATGTTTTAAATACAATGATGAAACGTATATATGATGCAGTGTCTCAACATTTTTAGTTATTTTCAAAGTTCATATCCTAAACTCATGCATATGTTATATCACCTTGTGCTAATTCTTCAAAAATGCTTTTAAAGGTAGTGTTATACAAAATTTGATATACAATATAGTGAAAAATATTAACTAAGCGCAAGTAAATTTCTTAACCATGGTAGGCTGATATCAGCTCCCAAAGTTGTATTTATGTTCTAATCCCTAGAATATGTAAATATTACCTTATTTGAAAAAATGGTCTGTGCAGATGTGATTAAGATAAGGACCTTGAAATGAGTATATCATCCTGGATTATTTGGGTGAACTCTAAATGTCATCACAAATATCCTTACAAGAAAGAGGCAGAGGGAGATAAACACCATACATCCAGAGGAGAAGCAACATGGAGACCAGCAGAAAGAGATGTGGCCAGGTGCCAAGGCATGCTAACAGCCACCAGAAGCTGAAAGAGGCAAGGAACAGATTATCCCCTAAATCTCCACAGAGGGAGTGGCCCTGCTAAAACTTGTTTTCAGACTTTGGGACTCTAGAACTGTGAGATAATAAATTTCTGGTATTATAAGCCACAAATTTGTGGTCATTTTTTTTTTTTTACCACAGCTAATAGGAACTAATACAATAGGTAATAACAATTAAGCATTGATTTTTTTTTGTAGGTATAGATAAGAGCTTTCTTTACTTTCCTTTAGTCTTTCAATCTTTATAAGATTAAGGAATAGTCTACATGATTTATCTAAAGCGGGTATTGTTCTAAGCATCTCACATGAATAAGCTCACATAATCTTCGAAATAAGTGTATGAGCTAATTAATACTATTATTCTACTTTTACAAAGGTGAAAACTGATGCAGAAAAAGTTAATTACTTTTTCCCCAAAGCTAAACAACTAGTAAATTGCAGAATTGAGACTTGAATCCAAATTATCTGGCTCCAAACTCTATACTCTTAACTATGATACCATGTTGGCCTTCTGAGATTTTAGACTCAAAACCATGGAAATAAATCCTCCTCTTTCTTCCATATTTTAGATAATGAAAGGGAAGCAAAAAGAAGATTAAGAAAATCCCCTACTGTCAAATAGTTACTGATGAAAGCAGGATTTGAATCCATGCAGCTTGACAAGACAGTCTGGGTTTTCAATCATTATGCTATCCTATCTCCAAAACAGTTCATTAAATTGAGTCTATTTTCTTATGATATACCCTCCTGAGGAGCAAATTATCTGGGATATATATGAATTATGGTCACATTAAAAAATTGCATAGGTACTCAGTAAACATTGACAGAAAATGTCTTAAAAGGTTGCATTATAATTTGCAAATATAACTCACAATCATGGATTTTACTCAATATAAATGGATAATTTTACAACCTCTATGCAAATTTGAATTTCATAATCAATTTTGAGCCTTTCTATAATGAGAAATGACAAAATACTCTTAATAATGAGATGACACATTAATTCCAGATACCCTCCTCTCCAAATAAAATCTATTGTATTTAGACATCTCTTTTCAGTAGCAAACAAAATTGAAGAAATTATTAGAGAATTCCCTATCAATTAAATATCTGGTAAATTTTAGAATATATGTGCTATTATAGAATAAGATGTTTGGAATTCACTGCATAAATAATTAAAAGTTTTCTGTTACTATTTTTTCACAATGATTCAGCAAGTAGCTGAGACCTATTTTCCGTATTATTCTTCTTTATATATTGTTAACATACCCCTCATTAACATCCTACATACATGCCACTCACACCTACACATACTCACACACATTATAATTTTAGATATACACGTTTCCAATGCTGAAATAATCCTAGTAAAAGGACTGTAACAACAACAGTAACATAATATGAAAGCATTAATCATACATATATGTAATGTATATACATATGCTTTTAATTCAAAGATTCACATGGTGACTTCCCCTACAATCTATTTTTAGTGTTTTTAGGTCTGTAGGCAGTGGTGTAAACAATTAGTCATATTAGGACAGCTAAAATAAGTTATTATTTGAGTAGACTACTGAAACAGTTAAATTTTTATCTTTTGGGAGGTTTTGTATTTGTTAAGTACTTTAGAAATAAAATATCTGTGTCACTTCATGTTATAAAATTGGAATTACATGCATTTAATTTTGTTATCAGCAGTGGTTTATAATAACTAGGAGTGCTAAGATGGAAACTATATCTTCCTTAACTACAGCATTTGACTCTTCTATATATTTTATTTTTTTTTTTTGATGTTGGGGGTAGGAGTTTTATTAATTAATTAATTTATTTTTGGCTTATTTATTTATTTATTTTGAGTCTTCGTTTCTGTGTGAGGGCTTTCACTAGTTGTGGCAAGCGAGGGCCACTCTTGATCGCGGTGCGTGGGCCTCTCACTATCGTGGCCTCTCTTGTTGCGGAGCACAGGCTCCAGACGCGCAGGCTCAGTAGTTGTGGCTCACGGGCCTAGTTGCTCCACGGCATGTGGGATCTTCCCAGACCAGGGCTCGAACCCGTGTCCCCTGCATTAGCAGGCAGACTCTCAACCACTGCGCCACCAGGGAAGCCCCTCTTCTATATATTTTTAACTTGGGACAGCAGTTGCCTCTTGTTCTACAACCTATAGTGAAGAAGACCTTTCTGAGGTTAATTTTCACTTCCATATTTGCAGTGAAGCTGTTGAACACCCTTTATGCCTTGGCATGCTCTCCCTTTTTGATATCTATTTTTTCAAACTAACTCTGTTTCCTCTTCCAACTTTATAAATTCCTCCATTTATTTTTTTAAAGGTTGAGTTCTTTATTTGAATGGGCTTAATTTTTTTCAGTTTTTGTTTATATGCCTTGTCGTTTTGTGTTGCTAAAGTGTAACTAGTATAATGCGATGAATTTGTTCCCAAATGTTCCCAGCATGTTAGTTCTTGAGGCCTTCCCACCCTCATTCCCCACAGGAACTAACACACCCATACACACCAGTAAGGTGGGCACAGCTGCCCATTCTGTCTCATTCCAATGCTTTAAACCTCGTTGGTGCTTTATATTCATAGGTATCCTTGTTTTTCAAATATCTTTATGGGAAATTTCAGTTTATTTGAATGCTCTTTTAATATACCTACTGAAGTAAAGGAATTCTGTTGACTGAAAGGAAGTTGCTTTGGACCAATTGTGCTGAAGCACAGAAGCCTGCCAACATCCTCAGGGTTGCCAGATAACGTAAGGGATGCCCAATTAAATTTGAATTTCAGATAAAAAATGTACGTTTTAGTATATATGCCAATTATTGCACAGGACATACTCATACTAAAAAAAATATTCCTGGTGAATCTGAAATTCTAAATTAACTTGTCCTGTATTTTTATTTGCTAAATCTGGCAGTCTCAGGGTGTACAAAGAGATATTGTCCTTTGTAGTATCTAATTTACAAAGTGAAACTTCGGCTGTGTTATTCCAGTGCTGCAGGACACAAAAGTGAATTGAAAGATATATATGAACTAATCCTATGAAATATGTCCCAGGAAAATAAAGGCAAAACAATGTAAAGGACAGTAAGAGACTGAAAAATGGAATGAGAACATCTAAATACATCTAACGTGAGAGGCAATGTTGAAAGAGCACGATAGGAATGTTTAAGAAAGGCATCCTTAGATTCAGGAAACACAATTTACTCAAGAATAATATATATCTATATCTATACCTATATCTATCTATCTATCTGTCTATGTGTAAAACAGATGCCACAGGGATGAAGGAGGAGAGATTTAAAATAAATGAAAGGAAAATTTGAAGACCTACATGATGATGAGTTCAATCATAGGGTCTTCATATGTTAACAGAATTGGTAAGACAATGAAATATTGTGTTTAAAAAGGTTTAAAAAATCATACTGGCCTTGAATTGTACTCTTAGTTAGCTATCAATCTAGAATGGGACAAAAATAGAAAATTGGGAGGAATTTCCAAAACAAATACTAAATATAGTATTTAGGAAGAAGAAAATCTCAGAAGGAAGGTCTGAAGTCCAAGAAGGAATCTTTAAAAATAGAATTAGTAAAATTATGATTAAAGATGAGTTCAATTTGACTTTATAAAAATATATAAAATCTGGGAATGAATATACAAGATACCTAAGATTTTCAAGAATTCATAAGGAAAAGAATGATTGAATTTAGACTGCTTAAATTCATTGAAGAGATAACTTAAACCTAGAGTTTAAGTACGAATTGAGGACACATGCTATATGGTTTAAAGTCTAAAATATTAAACGATTCAATACTTTAGAGCCTTGAAAAATGGAGAATTAACAACTACTTTGCCCCTGGTGGGAGAGGCAAGAGAGGGGTAGAAGATTAAGAGGCACAAACTATTATGTATAAAATATATAAGCTACAAGGATGTATTGTACAACATGGACACTATAGTCAGTATTTTGTGGTAACTGTAAATGGAATACAACCTTTAAAAATTGTGAATCACTATGTTGTACACCTGTAACTTATGTAATACTGTACATCAACTATATTTCAATAAAAAATGAAAAAAAATTCTTTCCACCCATAAAAACTACTGTATTTAATTCAGAATTATGCAAGAAAAGAGAAATGAAAAAGTCATAAATGAGGACACAGAGCATAAGATAAAATGGTAAGAGAGTACATTACTATAAGAGAGACAGAGGAAGGAAGACAGGAAGGAAGAAAGGAAGGAAGGAAGGAAGGAAGGAAGATTAGTAGAAGCAAAATCCAGAGAATTAATGGGACTGTGTTCTTCTCATAGACGGAAGTATTAATGTTGGAAAGTAGCAGCTAAATGTATTAATCTGCAACAAGACTCAAAGGGGAAAAAAAAGTTGTCAAGGAAAACATGGAGAAGGTTAATGAACAAAAGGCATTTTTCTTTGCTTTTCTTGTGTGTATTTTTCCCCTCTACTCCTGTGCTTATGAGGCTCACACTATAGTGTTAAATAAACGCATTTAAAAAATAAAATAGAAGACAACTTCAGCAGTTTTTGAGCGGGACAAATGGTAGCTTAGCTACAAGAGCTCTGGCTGTTACAATCCTGGTGCAGATCACTGCCTCCAAACTGATCTTGTCTGTCTTTATTGGAGAATTATGCTGTAAAAAGTCAATTACTGGATTTATTTTTCTAAAATGATGAAAGGATTTTGTTCTCCAGGACCCTGTTATATTATTAACATGAGAAGCAATTAACAAACCACTCCACAGTTCAGCAACTTATGTTATCAAATCATAATGATAAAAGCATGTATGTAGCATCATTTGTTATCTCTTCACCTTTGGATTTGTCTTCAGATTTTTAAGATCTATAATGTACAGTGGGATATACTATAATAAATAATGGGAAATGAATTTATCTTTATTACTGTTTACTATCCAAAGCATTATAAAGTCTAGTCAATGTTACAAATTCCTGAGGAATATGAATTATTTATCACTTTTAATTTTTTAAAGATTTTTCACTTGGGGATTATAGCTTGAAATGATGCTTTAATGATTTTCAAACTGACAAAGCCCAAAGCACTTCCACTACTGTTTCTCATGCTTACTATTTCATTCTAATAGCAAGTATTGTCTACATTAGGGATCTGGGTTTGCAAGCCATTAGAAATCCAACAAAGCATTCATTTATAGTCAGAAATAAATCTTGAAATTATTGATATCCCCTATTTGGGATACTAAAATATTTTTTTAAAAATCAGAGATGAAAAAGAAAACACCAGGAAAGAATAAAGGAAGAAGACATCTTGGAATACCAGGATCAAATACCTCATCATATGTTACTATAATTTACCCTTGTGCCAGAGCATTAACTTCTAATTTCATAAAATTGAACACAAGTGCATAAAACACTTAAATCTTTGCTTATTAACAATCAAGGGACTTCCCTGGTGGCTCAGTGGATAAGAATCCACCTGCCAATGCAGGGGCCACGGGTTCGATCCCTGGCCTGGGAAGATCCCACATGCTGCGGA
This sequence comes from Phocoena sinus, assembly GCF_008692025.1. Classification (NCBI taxonomy): domain Eukaryota; kingdom Metazoa; phylum Chordata; class Mammalia; order Artiodactyla; family Phocoenidae; genus Phocoena; species Phocoena sinus. Next base: position 55,769,806 of record NC_045780.1, on the reverse strand, counting down.
GCAACTAAGCCTGTGCGCCACAACTACTGAGCCCGCACACCTAGAGCCCGTGTTCCGCAACAAGAGAAGCCACTGCAAGAAGAAGCCCGTGCACTTCAACAAAGAGTAGCCCCCGCTCGCTGCAACTAGAGAAAGCCCGCGTGCAGCAACAAAGACCCAACACAGCCAAAAATAAATAAAATTAAATCTTAAAAAAAAAATCAAAAAATTACTTTTTTGTTTCTAACTTTTGTTTTTCACGAACATTAATGTTTAAATATCTAAATAGGCTTTGCATAGTTACTCTAAAATCCATATCTATGTTAAAATACACATTTATTTGCTATTCTGTGAATTTTTTTTTTTTTTTTTTTGCGGTACACGGGCTTTTCACTGTTGTGGCCTCTCCCGTTGCGGAGCACAGGCTCCGGACGCGCAGGCTCAGCGGCCATGGCTCACGGGCCCAGCTGCTCTACGGCATGTAGGATCTTCCTGGACCGGGGCACGAACCCGTGTGCCCCGCATCGGCAGGCGGACTCTCAACCACTGCGCCACCAGGGAAGCCCTATTCTGTGAATTTTTTAAAGTTCATTTTCCTTTTTAGTAAAAAGTCTTAGGATTAATATATTTTCTATGATGTTCTGACATTATAAGGATTGCGGAGAAAGATTTAGATTAATTCTGGGGATCCACTGAATCTTTGAGTGTGTTATTAAAAGATACTATTCCTTAAGTCTGAAGATTAAGTGAAGAATTGGGGTACTTAAATGTTCACTGTATATTTATAGACATTCCCGAATATGAAAAACCAGAATTTAAATGTGAATCAGTGTTAGAATTATAATGCCTTAAACTCCCTGGAGTGTGGCACTAAAGAATATTAGCTGGGAAATAACCATTGTCTCAAAAATCATAATTGTTCATGGGGCAAGTGCTTCCTAGCCCCACAATTGCACATGCTTCTTTAAATGGTAGCTTTTAGTTTAGTTTAGTTTAATTCCTTTTGTTCCTTTTGCTTTTTTGGCATGAATTAATGTTGGCTCTTTTTTGCTCCAGCTCTAAAAGCTCTTCTTAGCTTTAACAAACCCTTTCCCATCATATGCCATATTATTATCTGTAATGATCTAATTAATAGTTAAAGTGCCATTTCCTTTTTGATTTCTCTAATGTGTTCCAAATACTCCACCGTGGCTTGGTATTTTTTACTTTTTAAATTAAAAATGTAATCCAGAGAACTGGTATGATGAATTATATTTGGGTAAAATACCAGTCATCAGTCATCCAAGGTGTTGTTTTAGTAATAATAACAATAGCAAAATAGTAATAGTAATCTTTGAATTTAATATAAATTATGCTGTTTTTCTTCATGAAAACTCTGTGAGATATTACTAACTCTGTTTTGAAAATGTGACGACTAAGACATGGAAAGTTTGTGACTTTTTCACAGATCACACATCTAGAAATTGGCAGAGTTTAGATTGAATCCAGCCCTTCTGGCTCAGTTTTCTTTCTACAAAACCATAGCTGCTAGCCAAGAAAACACTCCAAGGAAAGCAGCCTTTAAAAACCGAGCCTTTAAATCCATTTTTAATTGGATTGTTTTTGTTGTTGTTCTTATTGACTTGTATAAGTGCCTTATATATTTTGGATATTAACCCCTTATCATATATGTGGTTTGCAAATATTTTCTCTCATTCTGTAGGTTGCCTTTTTGATTTGTTGATTATTTTATTGTCTGTGTAAAAGCTTTTTAGTTTGATGGTAGTCCTGCTTGTTTTTATTGGCTTATGTTGCTTGTACTTTGGGTGTCATAACCATAAACTTATTAAGACCAATGTCAAGAAGCTTTTTCCCTATGTTTTCTTCTAGGAGTTTTATGGTTTGTTTAATCCATTTTGAGTTAATTTTTGTTAGTGGTGTAAAATAGGGTTACAGTTTCATTCTTATGCATGTGAATATCCAATTTTCCTAGCAACATTCATGGAAAGAGATTATACTCAATGGTGAAAGTTTGAAAGCTTTTCCTGTAAGATCGGGAAAAAGACAAAGATGCCCACTCTCACCACTCTTATTCAACATAATACTGGATATCCTAGCCAAAACAACCAGGAAAACTAACTAAATAAATAAATGTCATACAGATCAGAAAGGAAGAAGTAAAATTTATGTGTGCAGATGACATGCTCTTACATACAGAGAATCCTAATATTCCACCTAAAACCATTTAGAACTAATAAATGGAAACAGTAAAGATGCAGGATACAAAATCAGTAAAAAAAAAAAAAAAAAAATCAATTGCTTTTCTATACATAAACAACAACAAACTTAACAGAAAGAGAAATAAAGAAAACAATTCCATGTGCTATAGTATCAAAAACACTAAAATACTTAGGAATAAATTTAGCCGATAAGGTGAAAGATCTGTACACTGAAAGATCTATAAAACATGGATAAAAGCCTTTCACTTGTTAGGACAGAGTGGCAACTTCTAAGCTTCTCGCATGCAGACCAGAAGATGGAAGTCCTTGAATTATACTTGGAGCCAGAATTAAGTATAGATTCTACTCGTTTAATAATAGCAATCTTTTAACTTCATGACTTCAATACACTTTTATTAAGAATGTAACAACTTTTGAAGCATTATGTTGGAATGCTGGCCAACATATAAGTAAATTAGTATTGTTTGCTTACTCTATTTTTTTGTGTACAATTTTAGCCAAACATTTTTTTGCTTAATTGTTGATCTATATCCTTCAGTAATAATTGTAGGTGGTATTTTTTAAGAGTCATTGCTTCAAACAGCATTTATTAATAATGGTGACCAGCATTATTGAAGAATATTGGTAACTACATAGATTTATCATGATCCCTTATTTTTTCCTAATAACTCCATTTTCACTATTTTGCCTTTACTTTATTCAAAGCATAAGTTCACTTGTACCAACAAGTATTTATTTCAATTTACACTGCCGTGACATCCATATAATTGTTCCCTACATATATTACTTATTTTCAAAAAATACACACACACACACGCACACACACACACACACACACACACACACCAGCCCTTATCGTTAACAAATGTTTAATGAAACAACCAAATCCAAAATTATTAACCCAATCAGGTGTTTTAAAAAATAGTATTTAAAAGTATAATCATTGTTATTAGTCTCTGTATACAGTAGTTTATATCACCAAGAACAGTTTATATAATGAAGAATAAAAAGTTTTCTGAGTTTTAAGTCTATGACTCAAAATGAAGAAATATCTTCGATATTAGTAAATTAAACTTTACTTTAAAAATAAGACTAACCGTAGAAGCTCCTTTGTGACCCTAATTTATTTCATATTTTATAATTTTATGATATCAATGTAATCATAATATGTTTCAATATTACACATGTTCTCCAAAAATCTTTCTTTTCTTTAAGGAGTAGTAGCTTTCAAAATAAAATTAATTAGGTCACAGCCTTTTATTTCTAACTTCTAATTCCTCCCATCTTACACCATTTATTATTTATTTTCCTAAATAAACTTTTTTTTGGTAATGAGTTATGCATACTAGAACTTAGAATGGGTTTTGTATACCAATATCTCTATGAGGCTCTTCTTACACAGAATGTAGCTCTATTAGAAAATAATTGAAAAAGGACCTTGCTATAAAGATAAAAACAATCCTAAAATAATAAAGTGGACTACAGAAGTCATCTATTTAATTGAGTAGTCAAACCACTGAAACCTAGAATGAAAACACCTTCTAGTACACTTGATAAATAGTTTTAAAGGGAAAAAGTACAATGTAATGCATTTTGTGCTATTTTATCTAGACTTCATTGGGTAGATATATTTATATTACTAAAATGACTGTAAATATAAAGAGATGGTTGAGGAATTTTTTTAATAAAATTGACGTTTTAAAAAATAAATTCATTTAAAAATGAATAAAAAATAATTAGAAATTCACAGCATTTGCTACCTGGTTAAAGCTTATGTCTATACAACCAACATCATAATCAAACTTTTGCACAAACACAGTTTTAATAATCTGTACATATTATTCTAATTATCTTACGATTTTTAGCTTTAGATATTTAAACATTTATATAAATGTATATATGTTAATATGTACATATGTATTTGTATGTACAAGTATCACTTACAAATATATCTGGTATAGATCTTCTTCACTTTTCCTTTTTCTCATTTTTGCCTTTAAAAATTTTTTTTTATAAATTTATTTATTTTTTATTTTGGCTGCATTGGGTCTTCGTTGCTGCTTGTGGGCTTTCTCTAGTTGTGGCGAGTGGGGGCTACTCTTCGTTGCAGTGTGCAGGCTTCTCATTGCAGTGGCTTCTTTTGTTGCAGAGCACGGGCTCTAGGAGTGCGGGCTTCAGTAGTTGTGGTGCATGGGCTCAGTAGTTGTGGCTCATGGATTCTAGAGCGCAGGCTCAGTAGTTGTGGTGCATGGGCTTAGTTGCTCCATGGCATGTGGGATTCTCCCGGACCAGGGCTCTAAGCCATGTCCCCTGCATTGGCAGGTGGATTCTTAACCACTGCACCACCAGGGAAGCCCTTTGCCTTTTTTTAAATAAAAAAGATTCTTTATTTAATACTTATAGACATAAAGATAAAATGTGTAATTCCATTTAGTTTCTCAAAGGGTTTTGCAGGACTTTTATAAAATTACAAAATGTTATTTGGGAATATTTTCTATTTTATTTATATTTATAAAACTTTTGATTAAACTAAGTTTAACAAAAAATCATTCAGTTTCTGGCCTAGTTATAGAAGCATCATTAGAATTTCCCTATATCAACAAGAGTTTGAAGTAAATCCACACAATCACATATAATTCTGAATTATGGATTGTATTATAATACACTCACAATAGGGAGCATAGAAAAGCATTTTCCCTATGAAAATCATAAAATATTTTATCTACTATATATGAAGACATTATTAATAGTATAAAAATTTGCAGAAAGTATTATAAAATGAAACCTTTGTACTCAAAAGCTAGCAAAGAATACTATGTATACTTGCTTGACAAAGAATGACTTGCTCTTAATAGAGAAAAGGCTTTATTAATCTGGATAAAAGTTAGGCATGTGTATGTCTCATTCTCCTGATGCTTGGTAAGTAAATAATGCATTTCTTTACTTTGCAAGGTGTATATATTACCTTCTGAGCACATGTAAATATAGTTTACAAGAAATGTAGTTTTTGCTCAAAAGAGACTTGGGGCAGAAAAATCTACTTAAAAAATAAAAAGTTTGACCAATAAGAACTGATTCAGCTGCTTTAAAATCCACCTTGATGAAAATGGCACTTTTTTTGTGACTAGTGAATCTACTGTTAGAAGAGGAAACAGATAAGCAAGAGGAAGTAGGAGAAAATAAAATAGTGGGAGGTGATAAGATTATCTGGGTGCAGCACACACTTTTAAGATGACAAGGGTGCTTCAAGTATTTTGGTTGATTTTCTATCCTTTTGGGGAAAGTGATGTAACACTTAGGAGAATCAATATATAAATGTTTTTTTAAAAGAACTGAGATTAATAAAGAGCTCTCAAGAAATACACACACTCACACACACATATTGTGTCAGAAAGAGAATGTTAGTCAATCATTAATCTTTTTAGAACAAATTTCATCCCCTCTTCCTTATTCCCACCCCCAGGAATAAAGAAGAAGGGGAAACTACAATACTGATTAATTACCTCTTATAGATGAAATGTAAATGGGAAATGAAACTCTTGTATATAAAATCTTATCATGAATTTTATTGTGAATTTTGAGCCTGAAGAGATATTTCATGATTTAAGATAATTATATTATGGAATATAGGCAGATTTTAAACTACTTTAAAAACTTGTCTGATACTGAGTAGTTATGCAATAAGTAAAGGAGGAACATCACACACCATAACCCTTATTGGCCTCAGGAAAGAAAAAAAAAACAAAAACATGAAAAGAAAAGAAACACATCATCCTATAGTTTTAGCATCAGAAATCAAGTAGAAGAGTCTTATACATCTGAGAAAACATAAAGCACAAGTCTGAGGAAATCATTTAATACATATAAAACAGATGAGAGAATGTATTTAAAATTGATAAGGAGGCTACATCTGACAATGAGATCAATTATAATTTCCTCGTTCTTTCAAAATGAGAAATTCTTGGGCAGATACTTTATTTGTATTTTTCCCAGGTTTATTGAGGTATAACTGACAAAATTATAACTATTTAAGATACACAGTGTTTTGATATACATATATTTTTACATTTATTTTATTATTATTTTTGTAATTAATTTTGGCTGTGTTGGGTCTTTGCTGCTGCGTATGGGCTTTCTCTAGTTGCAGCGAGTGGAGGCTACTCTTCGTTGCGGTGCACAGGCTTCTCATTGTGGTGGCTTCTCTTGTTGCAGAGCACGGGCCCTAGGTGCATGGGCTTCAGTAGTTGTGGCACACAGGCTCAGTAGTTGTGGTTCGTGGGATCTAGAGCGCAGGCTCAGTAGCTGTGGTGCGCGGGCTTAGTTGCTCCACAGTATGTGGGATCTTCCCAGAGCAGGGATTGAACCCGTGTCCCCTGCATTGGCAGGTGAATTCTTAACCACTGAGCAACCAGGGAAGTCCTTGATATACATATAGATCCCAGAATTTATCACTTTACAAATGATATTCTGTATCCTTTGACCATCACCTGCCTACTTCCCCCATTCCCTGCCCCGGGCAATGACCATTCTACTCTCTATATCTGAGTTCAATTATTATTATTACTATTAATAATAATTCCACACTAGGATGTGGAATCTTCCACCTATAAAAATGAGACCAGATTTAACAAATCACTGAGGAATGACCCAAAGTCATCTTCATAAAATGTATATTGACAACTGAACTAAGTGGAGATGACTCTGGCAGAATTATCCTTAATTCTCTTAATTACAGGGCAAAGAGTGGCGATTAAAGGCATCTATACAAACCATGTTATAGAAAACTATTCGACTCAACATATGGTTATACAAGACTAAAGGCCAACAAGAAAACAGGTACTTGCCATTTGGCAGAAAATATATCTGGAATAGTCAATTGCATCTATCTATATGGAAGACAGTTCAAACAGCAACCAAAGTACAAAACGTATACATCATAGTAAAAGTTTTGCCTACAAAAATTGAAGTAAAAAAGTGAAATAAAAATACTATAAAAATTGAGGCTTTAAAAGCCCAGATATTCCATTGTATATATACAATGGAATATTACTCAGCCATAAAAGGAACCAAACTGAGTTATTTGTAGTGAGGTGGATGGACCTAGAGACTGTTATACAGAGTGAGGTAAGTCAGAAAGAGCAAAACAAACAACGTATGCTAACACATATATATGGAATCTAAAAAAAAAAAAAAAGAAAAAAATGGTCAGAAGAACCTAGGGGCAAGTCGGGAATAAAGATGCAGACCTACTACAGAAGGGACTTGAGGATATGGGGAAGGGGAAGGGAAAGGGGAAGCTGGGACAAAGTGAGACAGTGGCATAGACATATAACACTACCAAACGTAAAATAGATAGGTAGTGGGAAGCAGCCGCATAGCACAGGGAGATCAGCTGGGTGCTTTGTGACCACCTAGAGGGGTGGGATAGAGAGGGTGGGAGGGAGGGAGATGCAAGACGGAAGAGATATGGAGACATATGTATATGTAAAACTGATTGACTTTGTTATAAAGCAGAAACTAACACACCATTGTAAAGCAATTATACTCCAATAAAGATGTTAAAAAAAAAAAAAGCCCAGATAACTCTAAACTTTTCATTCATTTCTGCGGAAAATGTTGGGATAAAATAATTCTATAAATCCTAAGCAGGTGTCTAATTATTTTGTAATACTTCTCCACCAAGGTCACCTACTCCTAGTAATAGTCTAGCAATTGTAATCACACAAACTATTTCATATTCAGATATTTCACTCTTTATTTATGTATCTTCAACATTTCATTTGCATCAATTTATTATGATTATGCTTATTAGTCTTCATAAAGATGCCTCAGATACAATTATTGTTTTACTTGATATTTATCTTTCAACTTCCTGCAGGCTTTACATATGTCTACCTAGTTTATATCCATGCTCAGTAAGTTGATGTTTTCCATGGCAATGATATTAATCCTCATGTTTGCTCACTGACATTTAGGTTCGTCTCAAATTGTTTCAATTAATCTTCTCTCTGCCTCTACTAATTGCTGAAAATAATTTCAAAAATTTATAGAATGAGATTACAATAAATTCATGGTCCTTACTTTATTTGCACTTTAATGTTTAACTGAAAATCAAAATGTTTTTCTAAATTGGCAGCTCTTCGTCTCTCTACAATTTCTTTTCTAAACCTTCGTGTTCCTCAAAACGTCCTTAGACCATCTCATTTCCCACTCTACAGAAGAAATAGAAGATATCAGAGGGATTCTTCTTTCTTCACATCTAACTACATTTTTGTTTATCACTTAAACAAAATCTAGTATTTCCTATTCCTTTTAAGACCTTTCCTATACCCTATCCTATTTGTTTCATTTTCCTTTTACTTTCTTCACGTAGTGGAGAGGGTGTTGTTCCTTCTTTTTCTCTTTCAAATACTTGAAATACTGAGACCATACACAGAAACTAGAAGATAATTAGGTAATATACTATTGTTAGTATTTGCACAGTTTGAATGGACAAGTTGGTGGAGCTTCTTACCATATTAATAGATGAAGTCTCTGACTGACCTTCTTTGCAACAGAGTACAAACTAGTTGTGCAATGAGCCTCGTATACTAGAATAAAAATTGCCCAAATTATATAGTTTTCTTAAAACAGAAAGATCCAAATTGAAAAAAAAAAAAAAAAGGCAATAGCATGTGTACCTCTAGCTATTAAATTTCCAGAGAAAAAAATATATGCTAAAATACACATTAATTACTAACCTTCAACTTAGACCTCTCCTGCTGGAAACAGTATTGCTGTAGTATAATCACCACAGTTGAACTGAAACCAAGTCATTTTTCAAACGTGCCTAGAGTTGTCAGATTTAGCAAACAGAGGCATGAAAGCCCAGTTAAATTTCAGATAAACAACAAAATTACTTTTAGTCTAAAAATTGCAATGGTGTGAGACATAATTATACTAAAAATTATTTGTTGTTTATCTGATATTCAAATTTAATTGGATTTTTAAAATAATTTTACCTGGAATACGACCACATATGTGTCTTATTTTTAAAAAATAACACTTCACAGAATCACATCTTACCAGAAAGGCCAGGAAAAAAAAAAAAATCACAGAACCAGCATCCTACCTATATATGTATCACAAGCAGATTCACAGCCTCTATAGTAGTGATCCCAAGTAAAATGTTCTCAGAAGCAAAGAGATGGTACAATATAGATCCATATTGCTGCTAAAAGCAGAAAAAAAAAAAAAAAAAAAAACATGGCAGAGATGGCAGCATTTGGTGTTGAGTAAGGGGTGGAAATGGAATAAATTTCAAAAAAGGAAATGGAAAAGAAAATTTGTCTTAATTTTATATACATAGGGAACATCTGGATTTTGTTAATTTTACATACATAGGGAACATCTGGATTTTGTTGAGGTTTATGTTTTGTAACATAAGCTCAAGAAAGAGCAATATCTCATCAAGGGGTATCTTAATCTATTTAAGCTGCTATAACAAAATACTACAGACTGGGTAGCTTATAAACAACAGAAATTTATTTCTCATATTCTGGAGACTGGAAGTCCAAGATCAAAGTGCCAGCATGGGCCGGTTCTGGAGAAGGCCTTCTTCTGGGTTGCAGACTGCTGACTTCTTACTGTGACCTCACATGGTGGGAGGTGTAAGAGAGCTCGCTCCTCTTTTGTAAGAACATTATTCTTATTCATGAGGGCGCTGCTCTCATGACCTAATCACCTCTGAAAGGATTTCAATACATGAATTTTGGAAGGACACAAACATTCAACCGTAACAAGTGAGGAATTGTGGCAACATAATTACATATTTTGAAGGGAAAATATGCCTATGGATGCTAGTAATCTTTGTGTGAAATGAGCCTGACATCTTGAAAACTGCAGAAAATTTCAATATTGGCAATCCTAGCTTCCAGATTTTCTTTGAGAGTTCTTTCTTCAACTGTCTTCAATACACATTTTCATACCTTTAATTGTATTTCCATTTTGAGTCCCTTACATATTGAATATAGTGAGGGCTCTACCTAGTTAAAAGAAAACTGAGCTCCAAATTTCAGAGTAAATATTTGGGGTAAAATTCATGGGACACCTTTTCTGAAATCCTAATCTGTGTTTCCATTTGGTTTCTCTATCTCCAGCAAAGCTCCAAGCAATAACAGTTTATTATCCTCGCCATTCACTGTAGTCCCTTGCTCTGGTATTCTTTAGCATTTAATACTCTGACTCTAGTAACTGTCTTTTCTCACGCCCTAACATTTGCATTACTTGGAAAATTCCCCTCAAGATTCTTGTACTGAATTAATTGATGATGTTTCCAAACCTGGCCACTATGGACACTTTGAGAGTAAATTCATCACTTTTCATACTAGCCTCTAAACCCTCAACTTTTCTCAGTCATTGAATCATGCTATTTCAGTGGCAGCAGAAAAAAATATCATTTCTGACATTTTCTTATTGAATCAGATATATTTGATAACACATTGTTCTATGTAATCCTACTTAAATTATAAATACATTTAGAATATTTTAAAATTTAAATAGTTATAAAGAGGAAATTTACACAGCGATAAAGGGGAAATTTCAGATGTGACCCAAAAATGCCAAAAAAAAAATACATATAGGAAATATGAACTGGAGTCAAGGGTTCATGGGAGTGACTTAGTTGAAGGTAGATTTGGGTACCACAACGAGAGGATTCTCAAATGATAGGAGAAAGTAATGTTTTCAAATTTTACTGTACCTCAATACATGGGAGCTTAGTTTAAAACAAAGATCACCAGGTGCCAACGACTTTGATTCATTACAACTGTGTTTCGGGCCACAAAATGGTATTTTAATCTGTTGCTGAGGTTATTTTGATGCAATTTGTCCATAGCTCTCACATTTGAAACAGTACTAAGTTTTTGAATTTAATCGTGAAAAGTCGTGAGAATATTTTGGTTAAGAACAAAGCCTCTGCAGTAGAACTATGTGGTTTCACTGCTTCCTGTTGTTTCCTTGCCTCTACACTAGAGTGGTAAAAACAGTACGTACTCCACAGAGTTCTGTGAGACATGAATGAATTAATGTTCCTAATTCACTTTGAACAGTGCTTAACCACCACCATCAGTAAACCTTCAATAAACGTTAGCTATTATTACTTCATGGTTAATACTATTATTTAATATACGATATATGAACTAGAAATGGCTTATCATCACAGATACATGTGACAAGCAGAAAATTATTTTAAAAATCTGATAGTGTTTTCAAAACAGCTTAGAAGGACTCTACTTAAAAAAATCTTTATGATGATCTAATGTGACAGGAGAGTGTAAAATTGGAAAGTTAGGATTTATTTTAACATCAAATATTTTTGTAGTGTATGTATACTAGACCCTGTTGCAATGCCTCATGTCAAAATTCACATTGGATATAATATCATATTAAATACTATACAGTATATATTTTTACTACTCCATCATATTATTATATGTTCTTACCTATTATAGACTCTAATAGCATAATAGTCTCAGTATGCATCCAAAAATATTCTTATATGGAAATTCTTTTTCAGCTACACCGTGCCTTTTCAATAAAGAGATCTCAAATTATATTACTAAAATTAAAAAATGTCCAATGAATTCTCTGTGGATAGATGATAGCTAGATGAAAAAGAAAGAAAGGAAGGAAGGAAGAAATAAAGAAAGAAAGGAAGAAAGAAAAGAAATTTTATATTCTTATATCCTACTTCTCAATTTACCTTTATAAATATTATATTAAGGGCAGAAGAAAAACAAAGTATCTGATACTTTTCTGATTCCTTCTGAAATCAGTGATAATATTGGTTTCTATCATATGACATATCTGAAATTTTAAATTTGAGTGTAGGCAATTAGGTGAATTATCAGTGTAGAACATTTTAAAATGCACTGAAAGACCAAGAACACAAGACTACTGTATTTAAAGATGAGGTCGTCAGTTTTTAAAGAAAGAAACAAGAAATAATACTTATAAAAATGGTATCATATATGGGCATTGTTAATCACACTAAAGGCATTAAAGTGTTCAAGTCACTCATCCAAGAGGGCTATATCACCACTGAAGTGATAATTGTGTCCTTTAGAATTTTCTTCAACTTATCTTGCATTTCTATAATAACAATGAGGAGAATGATCTAGTTAAGTATAAATATATCTGCTCAAATCAGGAATTGCATGAAACAATATGGAAAATCCCCAAATCAAGTATTTTTAATAATGTAAACTATGCTTATACTGTATCTTAGTCACTTAAGATGGTTAAAGATCATTATATCTTAAAATATATGCATTTAAACCTGCAATAATAGAGAGAGAATTGAAATTATTTTTGAAAATACTTAGCATTATTTAGAAGCTAGAAGTCAAAAAGAATTCCCTTAATTACATTTCAAGTACAGGTTGATGTTTGGTGATATTATTTATTAACAAACATCTATTCAAATAAATAACTATACCACACATTTGTAGGATGAATACAAATGTGATCTTTGTTCAGATCTTTCTGAACAGAATTCACAGAAGCCTTTCAACATCAAAATTCCCTATCTGTTCAGCAAAACAGGATATCAAGTAAAAAAGGTTTTATCACTAGAATATGAAAAGATCTTTAAAGTTTGTTTTTGAGAGGAGTTATTATTTTTTATGTTTTATATGGTGTATATTGGTTTACTTATTTTATTTTCATTTTCCCACAATAAAAAGATCAGGCAATGAAATTATGTAAAGTTTTATGAGGCTCACCTATTATGCATTATAGTTTTCTAACCAGTATGCTATGCATCTTGATTCACTGAAGATGCTAAAGAATCTCTTTAAGCACAGGTTTAATGAGCACCACATGATGTTTCATTTGTGATCTCTCACCGGGAAATTCCAGAAATAATTAGTGCCACTGAAACACTGTGGAACAGAATCAGACCTCTAGCTATATCATGAATTAGAAATGAGAGCTATTACATTAATCAAAAAAAGAATAAAACATTGACATATCCTTAGGACATTTTTACTTATCTCCAATTATTCTCTTCAGAACACTCCTTGATAGTCAGGTATAAACAGAGGCACTGCCTGTAGCAGTGCAGGCTCTCTCTCCTTGTGCCCACTGCCCTTACAATCTCTTTATTCCTTTAATTATAGTAAATGTCTATTTCTTCTGCCTATAAGATTTTTGTTGCCATTTTCTCCAGGTTTTGGCCACTAGTGCTCCTCTATTTCAGACACTAGTAGGAAACTGTTTATGTTTCTTAGGGCCAGCAATCTGCGGGGGGGATTATAACAAAGATTTTGTCCTAAAAACATATTTTGGGGCTTCCCTGGTGGCGCAGTGGTTGAGAGTCCGCCTGCCGATGCAGGGGACACGGGTTCATGCCCCGGTCCGGGAGGATCCCACATGCCGCGGAGCGGCTGGGCCCGTGAGCCATGGCCGCTGAGCCTGCGCGTCCGGAGCCTGTGCTCCGCAACGGGAGAGGCCGCAGCAGTGAGAGGCCCGCGTACCTCAAACAAACAAATAAACAAAAAAAACATATTTTGTTTTGTTCTCTTTTCTTTTCTTTCTTCATTTATTCTTGAGGAGGGGGAAGTGGGAAAGAAGTTGGAAGACATTCAGCTGTGTTAAAAGTAGGCTAGGGCTTCCCTGGTGGCGCAGTGGTTGAGAGTCTGCCTGCCGATGCAGGGGACACGGGTTCGTGCCCCGGTCTGGGAAGATCCCACATTCCACGGAGCGGCTGGGCCCGTGAGCCATGGCCGCTGGGCCTGCGCGTCCGGAGCCTGTGCTCCGCAACGGGAGAGGCCCGCGTACCGCAAAAAAAAAAAAAAAGTAGGCTAGCATGTTCATGTTATTATGAATTGTCCCAATGGCTAATTAACAGATATCATTTCTTCCATCTCTCTAGCTCAACTATATATTAATAGGGATCTCCTCAAACCCTTTAAATGTCATTAAGTACAAAAGGAAGATTAAAAGTAGCTGGCGTAAAACGAAATTGAATTATTTGTAATGAGATGGATGGACCTAGAGTCTGTCATACAGAGTGAAGTAAGTCAGAATGGGGAAAAACAAATACTGTATGCTAACACATATATATGGAATCTAAGGAAAAGAAAAAAAAAAAGGTCATGAAGAACCTGGGGGCGAAGAACCTAGGGGCAAGATGGGAATAAAGACACAGACCTACTAGAGAATGGACTTGAGGATATGGGGAGGGGGAAGGGTAAGCTGTGACAGAGCGAGAGAGTGGCATGGACATATATACACTACCAAACGTAAAATAGATAGCTAGTGGGAAGCAGCCGCAGAGCACAGGGAGATCCGCTCTGTGGTTTGTGACCACCTAGAGGGGTGGGATAGGGAGGGTGGAGGGAGGGAGACGCAAGAGGGAAGAGATATGGGAACATATGTATATGTATAACTGATTCACTTTGTTATAAAGCAGAAACTAACACACCATTGTAAAGTAATTATACTCCAATAAAGATGTTTAAAAAAAAAACCCATAAATCTAGTAGCCCTATCAGTTTCACGCTTTACCCTTTAGGAAAAAAAAAAAAAAGTAGCTAGCGCTTTCAACATAGAGTAAACCAACTGTATTTTTCCTGGTGTAATTATAAGGCCTATACCAAAAAAACTTGTCCTGGCTTTCTTTTTGTTAAAGTGGATCTTAATCTCCCAAGCCTAACATTTAATATTTGGTAGAATCTATAAAGTTATGGTTCCATTTGGTGGGAAATAATCACATACTCAGAAATAAAAGTTAACTGCAATAATTCCTCTGATTACGAAGTCTCAGAATGTTTCCCCTCATTTGAGCAAACTGAAGCAATAAACTCATGGTTGATAAAACTCATGCAACTGTGATTGTGTGTGTGTGTGTATGTGTGCATGCCTGCCACAATAGCATATGTCTGATTGTAATGCCTTACTTAATTGACTATTACAGTATCTGATTTCTGGTTCTAAGGATAATAGTTTATGGAAAGCAAGGGACCATAAATCTCTTAGAAGACCACCAAGAAAACCTACTAATCAAGGAAAGCTAAGTTTATTGGGTCTACTGCAATAAGGGAAAACAAATCTTAACATATTCTTATAGTATCTCAAAATGTGGAAACTGAAGGAAGATATTTATAGGGTTTTACGGCTTGGGATGTTTATTAAATAATAGCTTGGGATTGGAGAGCAGAGTGAGTTTTGCGAGCCTTGATGAGTAACCTGTGATTGTGATACAAAAGCAACTTAATTAACTCACAGACCTATTTTCCAGAAGCAAGTATTTTTGTTACATATAATTAAATTATTGTTCATTCTTGGTATTATGTAACATAGAGGCCAATATAAATTCTTGGCTCAGAAATTAGGTTTTAACAAAATAACAGGGAAGTCTATGTCTTCATAATATTTTTTGTTCCAGAGAAAGGACAAACAGCCATTTTAGGCAAAAATAAAAACAACACAACAACAACCAAAACAAAACAAAACTACCACTATCACTATGGGAAAAAAGCAAACAAGCCCCATAAATTCTAATATATGTGTGTGTGTGTGTTTAGCTCTTAAAAAGCTTTTCTTCAAAAAAGATTGACTATTCTTTTTTTTTTAATTGTGGTTAAAAACAGAAAATTTACCATCTTTCTAATGTGTTGCTTTTTGTTTTAAATTCTTTAATTTTCCTATGTTACAGTTAAATATCTTAATAAACGTAGGGAAAAATAAAGTTTTCTACTACCACTGAATCAGGAATTGCAATACCTGTCAGCAGCTACTAGTGGACCATTAGCATCTGAGAATAGAAACAAAACATATCTCACTCAACCCTGAATCCCCAGTAAACAGCAGAATGCCACATACATAGAAGGAATACAACAGTTTTTAAATGAATATATCAGTACTTAAGTACTATGTCTTCTGGTCCTGGATTTATACATGATTCAACTCAGAAGTAATACTTCTGAGTCATATCATATACTGATTTTCACAACCCTATATGCCGGAAGATGTGGACAACAGCTTTAACATAGCAGAATTGTCATTTCTCAAATTTAACATATGCTCTGTATTTCCTATACAGGTTAAGACCTTGAGGAACCTTTATAATTTCTCCTAAATTATTTTAATAAAATAATGCAGTTTATAGTAATAGAAATCCCAGATAACTTATATTATATTGCCCTTTTTTGGGCAATTTGCACCATCTAAATATCCAGCAAGCTCATAGTAAAATAGAAATCGAACCAATTATCAGAATAGTGATAGAATAACTGAACTACTGAAATTTTTAAAAAGTCAGCACATTATGTGCCTTTGGGAATAACCTTTGAATATACCACACCACTGATGAACAGGTAAATCAGAGTTTTGGTTCAAAACGTACAAAAATATTTCTTTGTCATACATTAACTTTTCACATTGTTGTAATGTTTTCATTGCTTTCATGTTCAAATGATTAACAATCTATTATTTGATAGTTCCTTATGAAGTCTTATCCAATACAAGCCTCAAGAGTAGCTTAACTTTGAAGCCTGATGATCTAATTTTTAAAATTAAGTCTTTGCAAGGTCCAATAAATATCTCCTGAGTTTCAGTCAGTCACATGCCATCACATTTATATAGCTTTTATCTAGGCCCATATGACTTTTATTTACATCCTCTAGCCATTATTCTATCTTTCCAAATATTTTTTCCTAGATATGAAATGTGAAGACATTCATGGCCATCACCTAGTATCACAGTCTTATAATGAGGTAACAACAGAAAAGTACAGCTTGAACTTCCGATGTTCAATGTATAGGATAATGGTTTTAAGTCCAGGTGACAACCTCATGTTTGGATTTTATTTATTTTTTGCATTGAATATAAATCAATAATTATACTATTACAACAGTTAAAAATACCTCCATGAATAACAGACTTTCACCTTTGTTTATCTATCTATATTGCAACTGGAGTGAACTTGCATCCCCAAATTCATAAAGTGATTAGAACTGTCTTTTGCAGACTCCATCTATAATTGCCAGATTTCTGCTTTATTATTATTATTATAAGTATTTCTTTTCTACACTGTCCTTCCAATCAAACCAGTTACCAAAACATTTGTGTCAAATTTAGGATCTGATACCTAGATGCATATTAATCACTTTTACTTTGTTATTATGAAAAATTACTGATGAATACAGTCTCACTTTTATTGTCTCAGTAATTAGACTGTTGGACTTATAAGTCCAGGTGCTGCTTAACTGGGTGGACAAGTTAGAGCTGATCAGAAATGAGACTGTGGGAATTGTTATTGGAAGTACAGGAAGAAAACAGTAATGTGACAAATGATGTTTATTTTCTAATAAAATGTGATTGTTCAGTAAAGTAATTGAAAACAACCTACTGTGAATAGGACACCAAGGTAGTCTATGACAACAGCGATCAGTTTGCTAGAATTCCTCCTTTCAGTTTAGTTCCCTACCACTATCAGTTAATGTAGAAAACTTACATTTGAAGTCCTTTGTAGGAAGCACAGAGCAGTCCTCCTGAGGTGCTAGCTTCACATAGTAAACGTGAATCCAGTTTTGACTTTTTTCACTTTGCTTGCCAGATAGATAATCAGCAACACTTGAAAGGGTTCCTAGGAATGAGAGAAGCTTTTTTAAAGTATATAATGTAAGAGGATTCAGTTAAATCAGGTACAGGACATGGTCTCAGACCCAAATTTATAGGTCTGCCTAACATAAATTTCAAGGGAGAAACTCCATGCTTGCTTGCAGGTACCACTCTAAATTTTAACAAGGCCAGTGGTAAAGCTCTAAGACATCTTAGTATAGTAGTTGCAGAATCTTAGCTGATGTGTTTTTAGAATTGGATTCATTTGCTATACTAAACTTTTCCAGAGCACTGAGTTGTATAGCAATCTGCAAACATTTGTGTAATCCTTGACAGCAGTAGAAATAAAGTGACTTTCTCAGTCCTATGCAGGGTGCTCTGGTATCCCCAAAGTAGGAACTATGTGTATTAAGAGAGACTTCAACACTGACTGAATATCGCTTTTTGAAGAAGGAAAGACTTCAGGCCATCAAGACATCATATATACCATATGTATGTATGTCTAGAGACAAAAATCTTTTACTTTTACAAGCATTAGTTCTATGAAATCCAACTGCTAGCAAGTTCCTAGTAACATTGGTCAGGAAAAACCTCCTGTGCTTACCTTGAGAGTGGCTTGCAAAAAACTATGCTGACAAATAGCACATCTTTAATATGTTTTGAATGCTTTTATCTTCTTGGTAGGCATAGTAAGAGTCTGGCGTCTTTAAAATTTATCTTTTATTCAGATGATTTTGTTGATGACACAACACTAACCAAGAAAATAGGTGGTATAGGAAATATTTTGTTAGCTAATTCCCATCATCCAGTCAAATTTTTATGTCTCTTTTATAATCCATGTGTCCATTTTCTTTTGTTAAGCATATTTTTGAAAATGAATAAATGTTTTTTATTGTATTAAAAGTGAAGCCTCTATATTTGTAGTCTGTCAGGCTCTGACAGCAGCTTTTGCAATTCTATCAGTAAAATTATTGCATTTAGAAACTTCATCCTTCTGCTCTATGTGAGCTCTACAACGAATTACTAAAATCTGAGCAGGCAGTTGTAAAGCCTTTGAAAAATCAGCTATCAATTTTTTATGAGATTGTTTCATTCTCACTGAAATAAAAAATTCTCTATTTTTAAAAAATGCTCTGTTACATAAGAAACATCAAGCATATATTGCTTATTATTACTGATTATTATTACTAAAAAGAGAGAGAGAAGCAGAAGAAAGAGAAAGACGGGGAGAGAGAGAAAAGTCTACATATCTAACCCTCCAAAATCAATATATAATATCATACCCAAGAAAAAAGGAAAATATTTTCATTTATATCTGCCTCTTGATGTTTCTTTTCGATTGAGTTCAAAGAATTTTGAATTTTTTTCACTCTAATCTCAATATCAGTTCCAATTATTACTAACATTTTTATTATACTTATTTTATATTTTGCTATTAAAAGTAGCTGCATAACAATTCTCAAATATTACTACATGATTGAATTATATATTCATTAGGTAAACTTATTGAAAAAGAAAGAAATATTTGTTATACTTTGTTAAAATGTGATCATTCAAACTGTGTTGAGTGCCCACTAAATGCAGGTTACTTTAATAGACAAAGGGCACATGGGAAAATGACTTGATACTAAGAACAAAACAAAACACTCTGGATTTTGCCATTAAATTGGTCATTTATTACCTGATTCGTTCTACACAAGTTATATAATCTTTTGAACTTCTTAATTCTCATCTTCAAAACAAAAAATGATATCTATTTACCTTTTCTGAGTTGTAGTAAGATAGTAAAGAAGATGGAAGAGAAAGTCTAGAGCCCATTAATCAGACTTGTGCACCAAAGGGCAGGTAGCTACATGGTAAAGTGAATTTATTACTACAGTCCTTATCCTCCTGATTAGGATCTTATAACATGTTTGTGATAAATAAGTGTACAAAATAGTAATGATTCTCCCAAACATTTATATTTTTTTATTTTTTCCTATTAACATTTTAACCACTTCTTACTCTAATTTTCAATTTCATGCAAGGAATCTGAAAGAAATCTTAGTATTATATTATATTAACTTTAACACTTAGAGTTTTCTTAATCTGTGTGATTTATTCTAATTAGGCCAAACACATTTATTTTTGGATCTTAATCAACCTCTAGTATGATCTACTTTTCATTAACAATTTTGTCATTTTCTTTATTAAGCCTTTCCAAATTACTGTTCCTTGTCAGTTTCTACAACCTGCCTCCAGAGAAGACAATAAAAACAGTATTCTATACAGATTCCATTAAAATAGGCCAGTGTTCTTCAACTATTTCATCTCTGGCATCATTTCATATATAACCATGCAATCATTAAACAGAGATAACTGACATACATTTTTACATATATGATTACATCACTCTAATATATTTTAATTGTAGACAATTGTATGATTATATTATACAGTACCTTATTATAAAATAGGATACTAAACCCATTACACCATTACACCATTAAATATTATAAGTTGAGAAAGTCACATACAGAGAGAATTCACTACTAGCTGAAATATCATATACTAGTTCTAAATTTTCTTGATCTAAGCCACAGAAGCATTTTGTGGTTACCATCCTCTAGGTGAAATTTTCTGCTATAGTGAATTAACTTGATCCAGGGAAAATACGAGAATCTGCCAGAAACATAGGACTCTATTTATTGCTACTGTTCACATGGCCATTGTATTTAAATGTATAATGGAAAGAAAAAAATTACCAGAGATTATATGTAAATTTAAGGGCCTTAAAGTAAATTCTTGAAAGCCTAGTTATTGACATCCTTCTTGAAAAATATTTTGTAAATCAAGACTTTTAAGTAAATGAGATGATATTAAGTATATTATACTGTCAGCATAAAAATGTAAATCATATTTTAAGTAAATGAGATGATATTAAGTATATTATACTGTCAGCATAAAAATGTAAATCATATAGGTAAGCCCCTTACCACTTCTCAGCTTATTTATGACAATTCCCTAAACGACAATAACAGATATTGGATATGTACCTACTGAGCCATTTTTATCCTAGAACACAATTCCTGACTCACTCTAAACTTTATTTATCAAGACATAAAAAAATACACTCTCTGAGTAATAAAAAGTGTTGGTTACTGCTGCTATATTTTAAAAAATTGTTTTTATTTCATGTAATATTACCAAGAGAAAATATAGCACCTAAAGTGCACGTGTTTAGAGCAACTTTTTTACTTAGTATTTGTTCATGAGGAACTCTTAACAGTTGGGAAAAGTGTTTCTTATTTGTTTGAATTCAAGTTGTATTCAATACATCATAAACCATATTTTAATCACAATGAGTAATGCAATCATGGCGAAATTCTCTGCCATATCATATAGGCAATATTCTAAGAAATAGTATCTAATTTACATATATGGTTATTATTAAAATATAATTTTTCAAAAGTAAAAACTTTGACTTTCATGCAAATACAGACAGGACATGTGTCAAAGACTTCATTAAATTCATGAGTTAATGAGGATCCCAATAATACATTAAAACTGGTTTAAGAGAAATTGACCATATAAAGATGTATATTTCTATAGGAAAAATCATGTGCATTGTTATGAAGAATGATGCTTTGCATTGTAATGGTCAGAAAACATTTGTATGCCTTCCATTTTCTATAATTTTATTTCTCCCTCTACAGAATTGAAAATAGCCTAGTTAATAACAAAGGCAATCAGTTGTACACTTCTATACAAAACTAGATAATTGTGAGGAGTCTGCTAGACAGTATCCAGACCTCCACTGAAAGAATACCCAGTAATCTCTTTTTTTTTTACACCAATTTCCAAACCTTGGACAATTTTTCTGTATAATTTTCATTTTTGGATACTATAGATTCACAGTTTAAATTTGTTTCCTATTGAATTTTATGAAATGCATAAAGGCATAAAATGTTACATATATACACACAAAAACCGTATATACATAACTAATATAATAAATTTTATCAGTGCTACTGAATGATGAAAAGATATAGAACATTTTCTAAGTATTAAAAAATTATTTTTAAACTAAAAATATTATTTTTAGCCAATCTAACTTTCAATTGTGTTTTACAACATACCATTCAGACATATAAGAGCTGAGATTTCTTGAGAACTTATTCAAGTAAAACAAGGTATTAATTAAACAAAAAGGTAAACATGTGAATTTAGAAACAATGGCTCCAATGCATTTGTAAGAAATAAGTGTAAGCCTGTCACAGCTTGGTTTGGCAGTGAAATTTATAAACCCATAATTATTTAAATCATCTTTATTGTTTTACAAAATTTTCAACCTTCACATGAAAACTACATGGAAGAATTGTCTATAATTAAGAAAGAAAAACAAATAACCTTAGCAAGTCCAAACTGATCTATGGCTGCAACTGAAATCAGAGAATAAAAAGAAAAGTTTAAAATGGAAGTAAAAGGTAGGAACATTTCTCAAAAGTTGAAATAATTATATTGAGTGGGGTTTAATATAACAATGTTTTAAGTGAAGTGAATTCTCATACTTAGAGAAACTCACATTAAAATTACACTGAAATATCATTTTTCAGATTGGTAAAAATCTAATGGTTTAATAACATATTCTGTTACATAGCTGAGGGGAAACATAATTCAGTTATTATTGATTGAAATGTAACCTTCATGGAAGGGGATATGGCAAAATCTATAAAATTCATGTAGCAATCCCAATTTTAAGAATCTATTCCCAAAACTCATTGAAAAATATATAAAACTAAATGCATAAGAACTTTAATTGAACTATTACTTGTAATAGCAAAAACAAAACATAATAACAAATAACTGGACACATGAAATGCCCATCAAGGGCATACTGATTAAATAAACTACGATAAATCAACAAAACAGACAACACCCAGTTCTCAACAAAATGGAAAAATAAGCTGCTATAAAGAGGAAGGAAGGGCTTCCCTAGTGGCGCAGTGGTTGAGAGTCCGCCCTGCCGATGCAGGGGACGCGGGTTTTTGTGCCCCGGTCTGGGAGGATCCGCGACGGGAGAGGCACAGCAGTGAGAGGCCCGCGTACCGCAAAAAAAAAAAAAAAAAAGAGGAAGTAAAATTTTGTATATTACTAATGAGTAATCTCTAGAAAACGCATATAGTAGTTTTAGTTTAACCTAAGAAAATGGGGGTACACACATACCTACTATAACATATATATCTTATATGTATTTATGTATGTGTGTAGTGTTTAAAAGGTTATATCTGAAGAGAGAACAAGGTAAAAAAGCCATGGATTCAATCTAGTCTTCTTTTCTTGTTTTGGATTCTAAATCCATAAAAATAATTTGTCAGATTAACATAAAATTAAAACGATCCTTAATAATATAAATAGTACATTATATATGAACTATTCCAAGTGATTTTTAAAATAATTTATTCATTCATTTATTTATTTATTTTTGGCTGCGTTGGGTCTTCACTTCTGTACGCAGGCTTTCTCTAGCTGCGGCAAGAAGGGCTACTCTTAGTTGCAGGGCTCGAGCTTCTCATTTCGGTAGCTTCTCTTATTGTGGAGCAAGGGCTCTAGGTGTGCGGGCTTCAGTAGTTGTGGCTCGCGGGCTCTAGATCACAGGCTCAGTAGTTGTGGCGCATGGGCTTAGTTGCTCTGCGGCATGTGGGATCTTTCCGGACCAGGGCTCAAACCCATCCCCCAATCCCCTGCACTGGCAGGCAGATTCTTAACCACTGTGCCACCAGGGAAGTCCCCCAAGTGATTTTAACACACAGTAATTTGACTATCCATCTCGAGCAAGATATAATCTATAGACAAAAACACACAAAACTATAGCCATGTACATATATGTGCATAAATGGTTTAGTAATAGTATCGTTAAGGGGAGTTTTGGCAGAATTGATATTGTTTTATTTGTCTGTTTTAATTGCAAGCACATGGTGAAGAACACAATGATAATTCATTCAGCGCTTTGATCCACCACTGTGGTTTGTGCCAAGATGCAAGAATTTTACTTCAAAAAGAAATTTACACCATTTGTGTAAATAACAACCCAAGATAAAAGGGCAAATAATGCCCTACTGTTGTATAGATATGTTTTTGATCTTTTTGTCAGGAACTATAACAGGTATGAGATTTTATTTATACTTAAAAACTAAAATATTGCCTGCCAAACTAAAAACTTCAGATGTTTGCAGAAAACACAAAGACCCTGGGTGGGTGTTCCAGCTACTGATATTACTCATGAGTAATAGCAGTAGCTGGAACATTATAACTTTTATTCTGGTTCCCTCAGACCCAATCCCACAGGATGATGCAAGGAGGGTTAGTTAAAGTATCGTAAATCATCAATAACTTTCTCTCCCTGCAGAATTTCAGCCTAGTCAGTAACAAGTGATCAATTGTACTCACCTATACAAAATCAGGTCATCGCAAAGGATCTGCTAGACAGCACCCAGCACCCCACAAAGTAGGTTGTATTGAAGGAGAAGGGTCTTGGCTTTAGGGAGCCAGAAACACTTACAGTGGGAAGTAAACCTGCCTGACTTTTGCCCCAGAGGACACTGTTTTTATTCTACTGCAGAGTAAGCAAATCTGTCTCTCACAGCAGAACCTAACTCCAAACAAAGGGAGGAGATGGAGGTGATGCAGGCTAGGGTCTCCATTTTTTAGAGGACAGAGCAGAAAGTAGCAGAGAAGATATGGTGGATTGGTAAAGAGTAGTCAGCATGTTTTTCATTTTATTATTTTTCCTTTTCATTGATTGAAATAATATGCATTTAATTTTCTCTGCGCATTCTGGATCCCCGGGCAAAATTCATCAGCAGGTACAACCATGGAACAAAGATAATGCAAGCACACAAGATTGTACTTCTGCAGTTTTTTTTTTTAAACATCTTTATTGGAGTATAATCTGCAGATGTTTTTAAGGAAGTACAGGGGACAGAGTTGATGGAGATCGATCTAGTGTTATACTCTCTGTATTTCCCCTGATGATACATATTCTTTTAAAGAACTGTCTCCCTTAGTTTTGATCACTTAGTTCTCAGGGAGTGACACAATAAAAGGCTGTCTGTGACCATTATTAATTGTTAATGCCCTACCTACTCCTTACCAAAACTAATTACAGCTATATTCCCATCTAAACCAATCTTCCTAAAACTGAATCGGACTGGTTGTTTTCATGATTAAAAGTATAAAACAGCAAGCTATGGTGTAAATCACAATTTTCAGTAATAGAAAGTGGCAGACATAAGTCTTTCCTGCTGCTTTTAATATCTTATCTCTAGAGAATTCTTTTGTGCAATTCCCCCTGTACAGTGGTTTCTTGCAATCCTTCCTTGTTTTGAGAAGACTTGACATACATTCTGTGGTTACATGGCAATCTTTCCTCTTTTACCGAGCCTGTGCAAGATAATGAGTTGGAAGAGAAAGTACAAGTAAAGCTTGGAGTACTTGTACTTGAAGTACAAGTAAAGGCTTTTTTTACTGTGCTTGGGTTCTAGAACCCAGAGCACCTTTTATAACATTTTTCATGAAATAAATAAGCTGCTTCCCATCTGGCAGAGGACAAAGGGCAATTCCTATTTTCAGCAGTTCACCAGTTTTTGGCTACGTGCATTTATCTAAATTCTGAGAATCCCAAGGACTATATGAAGCAGTGATTGCTATTCTCATTAATATTTTGTGTTACATAAAATAACTCTCCCTCTTCAATTTTCTGCATCCAAAATGTCTTTTTAAAGCTCTCCCCCATGTTGTCTTTTGTCTTTGTTTTGATTATTTTACTTCATTTCAGTAAGGGTGGGGAAAGAAGAAGATAAATTAGCATGGACAAGCCTGCATACCTAAATAGAAATACGTACTTCCAAGCCTTAATTCTTTGCCACCAGATCAGAGACATTGAGATTCTAATGCACAGCCAGTACATTAAACCTCTTTTGCAGAGGTTTTACCA
This sequence comes from Phocoena sinus, assembly GCF_008692025.1. Taxonomy (NCBI): domain Eukaryota; kingdom Metazoa; phylum Chordata; class Mammalia; order Artiodactyla; family Phocoenidae; genus Phocoena; species Phocoena sinus. Next base: position 55,744,027 of record NC_045780.1, on the reverse strand, counting down.
ATTTTTAAAGTTCTTTCTCTTAAGATAGTTACAGAGCTCATATTTTGTTTTCTGTAATATTATCCCTTTAACCTGAAAGTAATAAGACTAATTCTTCTATTTGCAGCTGCAAGTATATCTAATTTACTCATTTAAAGAAAACTATGACCTGGAAAATTTCCATGTGATGCATTGTACAGAGCAAAGAAAATTAGGATAATATTTTAAGTATTTTAGATTCTAATTTTATAAGTTTATTCTGAATTGTATTATGTGAATATATATAGACACACATAAAATAAAACTATACACACACAAATATATGAAACTTTACTCTCATAGCACATTGAACATATATTTTCTGTTGGATGTTTTCCCTATCATTCCATTTTCATGAAAAGAATATAGCAAAAGAGGCTTTTAGAAAATGAGAAAGCTCTTCAATGTCAAACCAAAGGTCAGAAGAATTTTTCATAAGAATATCAGATAAGATTTCCAAATTCTTTACCCAGTAATTTAGTTTCTTTGAAAAGATTTGACTTTTGACGTGCAGTTTTAATCATAATTTTAGAAATAAGAGTATTATGTCATAAAAGATTCTCAGTACATATAATAGGAAGCTTTTTTGTTTCATTCTTCTTTAAAATGTCAAAGTGAATTTAATATATTTTATATAATATCAGTATCAGAATAGTATCTCAATATAACTTCTCAGTTCTAAGGATTCCTTCAGTAATTCTGCAATACATTATATCAGAAGTACCTTGTCTTCAAGAAATGTTCTTTAATTAGTTCTCTTTCCCAAAGGCTCCACCATTGCCATGAATATTACTAAATGATACATTGGTGGTCACAAAGAATCAATGTGAATCTTTATTGACCTAACTGAGAGATTAAACTTTACTATAAAATGATACAGAATTTGGTTATCACAATGTAGTTAAATGAGCAAATTATAAGTATATATAAGCAATTTACAGTTTAGCATATACTCTTATATATCTTCTATATAGTGTTTTGAACTTGGTATAATGTCAATTAGTAAAGTGCAAAAAGCCCTTCAAATAATCTTCAACAAAACAGTGACTTAGAAGTTTCAATAAGATGATGCAGAATATTTTGTTTCTTTAAATGGTAAGACCATCATAGGATTTACTGTCATTTGTCATGTATGCATTCAATTAGGCTGACTTATTTAAGTCAGTAATCAGGAAAGAACTAGGTGGCAACTATAAACCACTAAGGTATATCCAGGGAATAAATAAGTTAATCTTAAATTAAAACTTAATTCTCCATTTCTGATAATGAATGCTAATAATATCTTTAGATATTATAACATTTATTTATCTAAATCCTGACTGAAAAATTATTATATCTAGACATTACTTTTAGAATACTTAGGAATCATTAACTTTTTTTTTAAATTGTAGACTTTGTTTATTGACTTCCTTTAATGGAAGATGAGGATTTAGTTCTCAAACCTTACCATCCCCTCTGCTCTCCCTTCCCCATACACTCAATATTACAATTTTTGTTAAATCAAAGATCTGTATTTAGGTTATATGCCTATTCCATACCTGAGCATTTCAATCTAGTGAAATTATGTTTCCTTTACTTTTTTGTTTATCCTAAAGCTAATAACTGCACAATTTGGGGAAACATTGTCTTTATTGTTGTATTTTCAGGAATACTTGAAGAGACAACAGAAACTCTTATCGGCAATCATTATTAATACTTACTACTAGGGTCCAGTAAGTAACACAGACACATTAGGTATTAGAAAAGAGAATATGTGGTATAAATAATTGGTTACACAAGAGTTGAAACAAGCAAAAAGGGAAATATGAGGGACTAAGAAACTACTATGGGAAGAAACTACTACCCTTATGGTTGGTAGAAAGAATGAAAAAGAAGAAATGGGAATTAAAAGTATCAGGAATGTCAGGGAAAAAAAAAAAAAAACACGGAGCTAGGATTTGGGCTTTGCTGTAGCCTGAATGTTTGTGTCCCCTCAAAATTCATGTTGAAACCTAACCCCCAATATGATGGTATTTGGAGGTGGTGCCTTTGGGAGGTGATTAGGTCATGAGAGCAGAGCCCTCATAAGTGGGATTAGTGCCCTTATAAAAGAAACACAAGAGAGCTCCCTTGCTCCTTCCAACACGTGAGAACACCACAAGAAAATCCTGTCTATGAACCAAAGAGTGGGCCCTCACCAGACACAGAATCTGCCTGCATTTTGCTCTTGGCCTTTCCAACCTTCAGAACTGTGAGAAAAAAATTTCTGTTGTTTATGATTCACACAGTCTATGATCATAGTCACTCTGTCACAGCAGCCCTAAATGGACTGAGACAGGCTTTGAGAAGCATGTGTGGCCCATTTGCTTTAGGAAACTCAAAGCAGGTGTAAAAGGGTTGGTTTTAGGAGTAATGGAAAGAGTTGGAGGCCGGAACCACTGCTAGTATGAAGTGCTGATGCTGGGGAGAAGCTCACAGGAATATTTCTCTAGTATCTGCTATGGATAAAATCTAACAAGAAGCAAGCTGACAAGAAGAATCTATAACACATACTTTGTAGAATTCCAGTCCTAGTTTCAGAAATCTGATTACAGATGGGTAGAGCCCATCTATAATTTCAAAGAAATTATATTTGTGAGTTGTCAATTTCTATTGTGATATAACTAACTCCTTCAAATTTTGAGAGTTAAATTTGTGGTTGGGTAACTTCAAATAAATTTATCTATGTCTCAAGAATAATATTAATATTTAACATTTAAATGTTAATAATGAAATTAATTTTAAGATTTTTTGATAAAATGAGATTTTATTTTTCTCACATATGCTATATCTGCCCCACAACTCCACTAGCTCTCCATTCACCAAATTATCGTGAGAGTTTTAAAGTTATACAAAACTACTAACACGTTATTCTGTTTTGAAACGCTCTTTCTCCATGTTGTTGATGACATCATTTGGTACAGGTACTCTTTCTGTCTCTCTGACATCTGTCTTATTCATTTTCTCACCTCATCTCAATTCCTTCCCTTAGCAGGGAATAGCAATGGCCAAGAACAGCACAGACTGAGGACTTAAATGTCCGAGTTAGAATCCATGCACCATATCTTAGCCTTTCTTGATTCTGCTCTTATTTATTAAATGGGAATAAGAATGACACCTACTTCATGTGATAGCTGTAAGATTAAACAAGACAATATGTGTTAAGTAGTTAGAATGCTGGAACATAATAATGCTAATGCCAATACATTTTAGCTTTCATCAGCCCTTAAACGTTGGTGTGTTGCAAGACTCTTCCGTAGACTCTTTTTCTTTCCATTTCTATGTACTCCTCCAAAACCATCTCTTATGCTCCCATGGTTTCAATTGTTCTCTGTATGCTGAGAACTCCTTAAATCTACATTTATTTTCATTTCCAACTAATCTGTGTTCCAGCCCAAAACACTGTTTCTTACTCAAAATCTTTAACCTAAAACCCAGCATTTAAGTCACTGACCCATAATTTTTCTTTTAAATATACTCCTACTCTTCTGCCTGTTTATATGGTACCAAGATTCATCAAGTTGGTTACACCAGAAATCCGCTTGTCATTTTGACTCCATTTTTTTCCTGACTCCTCACAGCCAATTAACCACATATCCTTCCCATTTTAAATGTTAAAAATATGTTTTATCTATTTTTTCCTCAGCACTCTGATTTTGTCTTAACCTCTACAAGTTTTTCAAATACACTCCTATAATATTCTGAATATTTAAACTTGTTCCGTTCTTACAAAGTAATCATCCAAAGAGATCTTTGCAATATACTAATCTGATGAAAATTTTCTCCTACATGAAAAGTCATTAATATCTTTCCATAACCCTTAGAATAAAGTCAATATGTTTCCACGTATCTCATAAAGCATTCCCTTCCTCTTACACACCATGCTTCAGCAATTCTAAACATGTTAAATTGCTCAAGTGGACTATGGAAGAATGCATTGTCTGAGATGACTGTTATACACATGACTGGCAATCCTCCCATTAAGACACGGCATTTATGTTATCTCCATTTGCATCTAAGTGGGAGCCTGCAACTCCTTTAGCCAGTAGAGTATAGTGGAAACAATCCTATATGTCTTCCAAGGCTTAGCCTTGAAAAGAATACGGCTTTCACCTTTCTCTCTATATATCTCCCTCTAGTTCTCTCTCTCTCTCTCTGAGTCTATCTCTCTTAGGCTACTCACCTTTAGGATCTAGCCACCATGCTGTAAGAAGACCCAAAAGAGTCCATATAGAGAAACCACATGGAATGTCCCACATAGAGAGAAACTGGAGTCCAAAGCCAACAGCCAGCATCAAAGGCCGTACATATAAGTCAAATTTTCCTGACCCACAAAATCTGAGCATAATAAATGCTTGTTTATGCCACTAAATTTTCCAGTAATTTGTCATGCAACCATATTATCAGGAATATGTGTCATGTTATATCTTTTCTCTAGGGATTAACTTCCTTCTCCTGGAACATTTTCAATTTCCTAACATCTCAAATCAGACATAACAACATCAGCTTTTCTTATCAACACCTATTCAAGTTATCAATTACGATTTAAATATTACTTCTTCTGGTCTTTTTTCATCCTTCAGACTATAGTGTTTCTTACTATTGCTTACTCCTATATACTCCATTCTTCCTTTATCAAAGCGTTCTTCAAACTTAATGTGAATAATTGTCAGCCTTCATCGGAATTTAAGATCAGTGAGGGTACAATATCTGTTTTGTCCATCATTATCCCCTCATGTGCATAGTACATTATGCAAACTTGTGTTATGTGCTGAATCAGTACCTTTTGTCTGAATATATAAGTAACATAAGGCAAAAAATGGAAAAAAATCATTAAACTTAAATAGCTTTATTAAATCTATGACTTCCCCAATTCAATGGATTTATAAACTGACTTGGAAAAGAAACCTTGAAATTAAAAATATTTATGAATTTTCCAGCCCAAGCCTTCAAGTGAAGTTGGTTTCTTAGAATTTGTTAAATTGGGATAATACATAGAGTTAAAAATTGTGAAAATAGAAAATGGGTGCAGTTGTTTAACATAAGAATCTTGATGTACATGCCTGTAATTAGACCTGTGGTTTTGCGAAAATTAAATGCTAGAGAGAGTAGAGATATTAGGGACCTACTCTAAGTATAAATGGAAATGTTTTGAGGTTGGTGTTAGTATTTGTTGTGTGCAATATGCAATACAGTTCCTACTTACATTTTCCTGCAAATAAAGCTGCCAGCATGTTTGGCCATTTAAGCAGAATTTTTGCTTTGTGGTGTATTTGTTTTGTTTGTTTATATGATGTGATAACATGCAAAAAAGAGCTACATAATATATATTGATTGAGATCAGAATCACATGCTGGAAGCTTCATTAAGCTTGGTTTAATTTCTCTAAAATATTTCTTAGTATCTTGTATGTTGTTGTTGTTGGTAGACTTACAAAATTCTTATCAAAAATAATAGATTCAAGCCTTAAAAACCAAGGAAAAGTGTAGCCATCACCATTCATGTTGTTTTCTAGATAAGACACTGTATGTTAAATATAGCTGGCTATAAATCTACAAAAAGAACAATGTTAAAATCAGAGTCAAAAAATGGGAAAAAAAAAATTTAACCAGTCTAGAAATCAGTAGAACTTGGGTAACTTTTACTTCTACTTCTAAATGGTTTTATGAGGATAGATTTGCTGAATAAAATGTCTGGTCCTTATATTTTATCAGGGAAGATGCACTGAAAAATGTATCAGTCACCTATGGTTTCAAATAGTCCTTGAGATGTTTTCTCTTCCCCAAATTTTTCTGGAGGACTGATCTTAGGCAAATTTCTGACTTTCACCTATGCCCATTCTCTACCCATATTAAATCATTTAATTACTCAGTTTTCAGTCATTTTCATTCATCTAGGAGCACTTAATTTGAATCTTATATGTAATCATGGATTTCAAAGTTATCAGCAAAACATTGGGTGATCTATCTGACATAAGGAGAGAAGGTAATTATCTCTTGCACCATTGGAATTACATATGTTCTATTTACACAAAATGTCGTGTAAATAAAACCTGAACAGAAGTACAATTTCAAACAAATAAAAGTAGAGATGTAGATTTGGATATAGATGTAGACAGACAGAGATATAAACTAGAGAATATATACATGTACTTTTCCCCTACAGTCTACTAAAAGTAATCACTACAAAAACCTCAAATTTAGCGTTTCTAAAGATAATTGTTTTTTTCCTTCCTTACAAACCCGTTTCAACTCAAAACCATTTCTCGATCAATGGCATCAGAGTGCCATGAAAACCCTGTTGCCCAAGTGTAAAACATGTACCTAATCTTGATTTAATCTCCCTTTCTTTCCCTTCATTATCTATCTGTCAGAATATACAGATGGTTAATCATGTCTCAATTCTGGCTGCTTCACGTTGTTCCAAAAGGTGTCATGTTAATTCGACCCACATAATTCTGGTTTCTGTACTATTGTAAAGACAATCTTCCTGCAGTCTGCCAACTAAAGAATGCCACTAGCCATCAGGCTCTACGAGGACTGAGTCATTAGCCTCTATAGTTGCTGACCTTTAGAACCATCCCGAAAGAGTTCATGGCAGAGATCAGGAATGAGGCACTCTGTGCTCTGGGAAAACTGGCAGAACAGGCCTTCAGATAGTGAGATATGTTCAGAAGAAAGTTTTTATGAACTTGGATTCTTGCATTGTCCCATACTTAGAAGAGCACTAAAAGCACTAAAATCACTAAAATTAACTAAGATATCTGTTCCTCCTGACTAGCAGCAAACGTTTACCAAGATTTGTGCACAAGTAAAAAAGAGTGTTTTATAACTATAATTAAACACTGAAAAAGTGAAATTTTTTCCTTGTTTCTTGGCGTATTAGAAAAGTTGTGGCTAACTAATGGGCTTTTTGGAATTCATCCAATAGTAACCTCACTTGATAAAGTTTCATTCCATTTTTAATTTATTGCTATGCTGTCTATCGTCTATTTATTAATGATCATGGCCTATTGTGTCTGGATATGTAGAGTTAAGATTATGGGAACAGATAAAATGGGAATCTGAAACATTCTACATAAGTAGAATATAAGTAGAATAAGTCAGTAGAATATAAGTAGAATAAGTAGAATATAATTTATACTACTTCATCACACGTATTAACTTATTTGCCAGTAAAGATAAGTACAATATAATGACAGCACCTTTATTTAGTTATTTCTAAATTCTGCCACAAAGGATTCAGTGTAGAGTATATAATATCACACTTAAAAAAAACATTAGAATAGCAAGGCTAGGTAAAAGAATGTGAAACAACAGCAGTATTATTTTCTTATTCTAGGTATTTTCTAGTCTCTATAGTATACTGATTCACACAGCTGTAACTCGTTGAGTGCAATCTGCAGGTTTAATTCCATCTTTGTCTTTAGAACACATTTTTGCATTGGTTACTGGGAAATTTAAGGAAATTTAACTTATCACTCTATGTTATTCACTACTATACAATTCTGTTAGTACCTTGGTTTGGATTTTTTGTACTAGTTTGGATAACTATATTCTGATTATCCCCATGAGGCTGGGAGTTTGTCTTGGTAATTTGCCTGTTGTATTAATTGAACTGAAGTAATGGCTCTGCTTTGCTTCTGTTAATCTCCTTTCTAGCATGTCACCTCCTCTCAAACTTGAAGGTGCAATAGCCTGATTGTGAGTATTTCCTCATCTGCTATTCCATTTGAATCACTTCAGAATCTATTATCCCATTCAAAATACACTGCAGCAGTTGCTCTATTCGATTACGACGCTTTCTGCAAAATGAACTTCCTTGTGGCATGTGAATCTGGGTCTGTTTTGATCTACCATCACCCAGATTCTGTAAGACAACTATATCTGACTACATATAATAACTCTCCAGCTGCTTAAATGCTCACAACTAACTGGTTCTTGGTATTTCTTCTGACTCAAATTTTTGTTTCTAGTTTGACACATACCTCTTTCTCTGATGCTGTAAAACAGGGGTCCCTAACTCTGGGTCTGCGGCCTGCTAGGAACCAGGTCGCACAGCAGGAGGTGAGAGGCAGGCAGGTGAGCGAAGCTTCATCTGCCTTCCCCATAGCTCACGTTACCACCTGAACCCTCCCCCCCACTCCCCATCTGCCACATTACTGCCTGAACCACTCCCCTCCACTTCTAAGTCCACAGAAAAATTGTCTTCCATGAAACCGGTCCCTGGTGCCAAAAAGGTTGGGGACTACTGCTCTAAAATCCTTGAATATAATTCTATCAACTTGGAATTTTTCAACAATCTTTCCGGAATTTGAATTTTATTGCCTCTAACTTGCCTGCTTCTTTTGGCTAACTGAGGCAAGCAATCACAAATCTATTCAGGACTTTCAAAATACAAGCTCCTAGAAGCAGCAAGTTGACTAGCATTCTGGCCCAGTCAATTTGATTTAGCTTTGAAGAATCAGACAAGATTATCATTTTGTTCGTCTCTATCTACCCCATTTTGCTTAAATTAATTAGCCCACACTTGGCCTAATTGGTTCAATTCATCTAAGTTACCAAATCTGTAGACAGAGTCATTTGTAGTATTCATTATCCATTTAATGTCCATGAGATCATTACTAATGAACCTGCTTTCATTTTTTATACCGGCAATTTGCTTCCTCCCTACTTTTCTTGATTAATTATATAGAGTTTTATCAGTTTTATTGATCTTTTCAAAACACAAGCATTTGAGTTCATTGTTTTCCATATTGTCTTCTGTTTCCAATTTCATTGATTTTTGCTCTAATTTATTTTTGCTCTAATTTTCTTCTGCTTGTTTTAGACCTGAATTGCTGTTCTTTATCTAGTTTCCTAAGGTAAAGGCTTAGGTTATTGATTTTAGAAATTTCTTATTTTATAATATATGCACTTAATGCCATAAATTTTAGTCTTAGCATTGCTGTCACAGGACCTAGCAAATTTGACTAGGTTTATATTTTTTTTTTTTAGTTATAAATAGTTTAACTTCCTCTTGGGCTAATTGGTGCTAAATTACCAATGTGTTATTTAGAAATTTGTTGTGTAATTTTTGAATATTTGACACTTTTCCAGCTATCTTTCTGGTATTGATTTCTAGTTAAATTCCATTGTGATCTGAGGATATACTTTGCATAATCTCTATTCCTTTTAAGTTGTGTTTTATATCTTAGAATATGGTTTTAACTTGGTAAATGTTCCATTTGACCTTAAGAAGCATCTGTAATCTGCTGGTTTGTGATTGTAATATTCCTTACATGTCAAGTAGATCAATTTCACTGACAGTGTTATTTGGGTCAACTATATCTTTACTGATTTTCTCCCTGCTTGATTTGTCAATTACTGAAAAAGGAGTATTAAAGCCCTTAACTATCATAGTAGAATTGTTTATTTCTCTTTCCAGTTCTATTAGTCTTTGACTAAAGTTTTTGACAGTCTCTTGTTAGGTGCATACACACTTAGGAGGATTTTTTTTTTGAGAATTGATGTATTTATCTTCTATAATATCTCTGTCCCTGATAATTATACCTGATAATTTTCCTTGCTCTGAATTTGGCTTTGTCTGAAGTGATATAACTACTCTAGCTTTCCTTTGATTGTGAGAATGGTATATATTTCTTTATTCATTTACTTTTAATTTTCCTGTCTCTGTATATTTAATGTGTATTTCTTGTAGAAAATATAGTTGGATATGTTTTATCCTTTTGGACAAGCTGTTTTTTAGTTGGTTCATTTACTCCATTCTCATTTAAAGAGGTTATTTATGTAGTTGGATTAGTATCTGCCATGTTTGTAACTGTTTTCTATAGATTCCATTTCTTCTCCTCCACCACCAACATTTTCTTGCCTTGTCTGGTTTTAATGGATTATTTTTTATGATTCAATTCTATCTCCTCCATTAGCATGTCAATTGTGTTTCTATAAAAAAATTTAGTGATTGCCTTAGAGTTTCTAATACATAATTTTAACTATTCTAAAACTACATTACAATAACACTATATTGCTTCCTATAATGCGCACATACATTATAATAGAGTATTCAAATGCCTCCCTTCCATCCCTTCTAAAATTTTGGTCATTCATTTCAACTATATATATAGGATAATCATCTAAGGCATTGTTACTAGCTTTGCCAGTTCAGGCTGCTACAGTAGAATACCATAGATTGATTAGCTTTAGCAACAAACATTTATTGCTCACATTTCTGGAGGGTGGGAAGTTCAAGATCAAAGCGCCAGCAGATTAGATGTCTGGTGAGAGCCTTCTTCCTGGTTTGTAACCATCTTCTTGCCGTAGCTTCACATGGCTGAGAGATCTCTTGTCTCCTCTTTTTATAAGGGCAATAATCCCATCAAGAAGGCCCTACTCTCGTGACCTAATCTAAGCCTGATTACCTTGAAAAAGCCCCACCTCGAAAAGGGGACTACAGCTTCAGCATATTAATTTGAGGAGAACATAAGCATTCAGAAAATAGCAGTTACTGTTTTTTAATTTAAAGTTATATTTTAGACCAATTTAGAGTAAGAATAATGAAATATTTTATTTTGCTTTCATTTTTTCCTTCTCTGACACTTTTCCTTTATTTATGTAGATCGTGTTTCTGACCTAAATCTTTCCTCTGCCTGAAGAATTTCATTCTTCTAAAGGATATCTGCATTCCTTGGCTCATAGCCCCTTCCTCTATCTCTAATGACAGCAAAGTTGACTCTCTCTGCTTCTTCTGTAATCATATCTTCCTCTTAGTCTCACCTCAGCAGGGAGAGGTTCTCTGCTTTTACAGACTTATGTGTTTAGTGAAGGCACACATTGATAATCTCCCTATCTCAAGGTCCTTAACCTTAGTCACATCTTCAACATCCTTGTTTTCCCTGTAAGGTAACATATTCACAAGTTCCAGTGTTTGTAGACATCTTTGGAGGGCCATTACTAAAATATTTTGTAAAAAATTAAGATAAAGATATAGTGAAATTGTGGTGATAATCTTGTTGCTGAAAATTTTATCAGTGAAAGACAATGTAATAACTCTCAAAGCATACAGAAAAGTGAGAAAAAATATTTTTCATGAAACATAAAATGCTATTTATCCAAGATAACCTTAAGAGCTTTTACCCATACATACCAGTAAAAAGTGTTTTACAAATAACTTCTAAACTATATAAGATTAAATAAAGAACCCACTGGAGGGCTTCTCTGGTGGTGCAGTGGTTGAGAGTCCGCCTGCCGATGCAGGGGACACGGGTTCGTGCCCCGGTCTGGGAAGATCCCACATGCCACGGAGCAACTAGGCCTGTGAGCCATGGCCGCTGAGCCTGTGCGTCCGGAGCCTGTGCTCCGCAACGGGAGAGGCCACTGGAGTTTTAAAAACACATTTTATTAAGCTCAGTAATTATTGGTCAAAATATATCATAGCAACATAAAAATGTACTATGTAGCAAATAAAAATTTTTAAATGCAAGATTATTTCTAATTTTGCTTAGAGTAGCCACAGCGAAGCAAAATAAATGGAAAAATAAAATTTTATGTATGACATAGTTAGTGTATTCATAACGCCAATTCGGGACTTCCAGGTAGTCCAGTGGTTAAGACTCCATGCTTCCACTGCAGGGGGCATGGGTTCAATCCCTGGTTGGGGAACTAAGATCCCACAAACAGTACAGTGCGGCCAAAAAAAAAAAAAAAATGATGCCAATTCTATCCAAATTTTGATATAGAATCAGTGCAACTTTTTCCAATATCACTATGTAAAATGGATGGGGAGCGTGGGGGAAAATGCCTTCCTTACAGATGAATACTGTAAGTGTAATAAGCAATCACGTAGAAGCAATGATGGAATTACAAAATCATCACTTTGCTGCCATCGAGGTTGACCGAGCAAAGAATCATCAGTGAATGCTAAAGATGGGGGTAAAAGCTTTATGCTGAACAAGACAGTTTTATAGTTCAAAATATCTCTAAAAATTACTTATTATAATAATAAATTTACAGAAGAGAAATCTGGCTGAGGCCATAATAACCAAGGGATCAAAGATTACGTCATTAATAATGGAACAAACTAACATCATGTATCATCTGATATAATGCACTGGGAATGTCACAACATAACTTCTGTCAGGGGATGAAGAAGTGCAAACTTACTATTTGCTTGTAAGGCAAAGTTCAGACGTATTTAGTGAAAGTGTTAATGATAGCAAATAAAAGAGTACGCTTTACTATGGTTTGTGCTAACAATAAAGAAGGATGAGTGAGATTAAAGCAGAATACAGTACATGGTCTAGGTTAAATTCAGCACATCTCCCTGAGAAATATTAGACATCAAGGATGTGTGGCTTGGTTCACTAAAGGATGTGAGGAATTAATGAGGTGACAGACTGTTCCTTATCTGGCAGAATATTTTTGTCTCAAACTTGTAGATCAAAAAGAGGTTTAATTTCATAAGAGAATTATTAACCTAGCTGATTATTTAGCAGCCAATATTTTAAGAACAAAAACTCTTCAAAAATTATGTCAAAAGAAGTTGTATTCACCAGTTTTCATTAAAGAGGAGATAATAGATACTTGTTTGGTCCTTAGAGCATATTATTTTTATACATTTTATATTTATTTACAAAATTTGACACAGATGTTGAATTAAATTCCTTATATGTGGCAACAGAACAAAATAATAGTAGAAATTCTTTGAACTGTACAGAATAAAGACAGAAAGGGTTTATCTGTTTTGTTCATAAGATTAATTCCATCATTAGCTAGTAAAATATTATGGTCTCATATTTTACTCTCAACAAGACCAGTATTGCTCAGATAAACAGGATTGGTCAGATAAACCTAACATAATTGTAATATCAACCATATTAATAGCTAGAATGGTGTCAGAACAACACAGGGTTTAGCACTGGAAATTCAACTGTGAACCACCATGGATAATGCCCCTGCCAACAAAGAGAAAGGAAAATGACTTTGAAACTTTACTAAGTGTGCTGGTGGGTGGCATGTACCAGTGTGTGTGTGTGTGTGTGTGTGTGTGTGTGTGTGTGTGTGTGTGTGTTTCACATGTCCTTTACTATCCCTAGTGACCATATGAATTTAGATGGAAAGACAGAAAAACTGAATAATTTGCCTTATTATTTATTTTTTTGAGATAGAATAAAAAACACTTTTTTCTATGGGAATATTTTAACAGTTAATCTGGGGTGAAGAAAGTTACATCAGAAGTCCACTGGGAGGAGCTGAAGTGTGCACTCTCTCTCTGCATCTCTCTCTCTATGTATCTCTCTTTCACACATACATTCATGTAAAATTATAATTCAAATGATACATTTGTCTTACTGAGACAGATCGATCAACAAAAAGCATTAGAGTTCAAGAAAAATTGTATTTCTTTCTGATTTGCTTATGTTGAGAGTAAACATCATGTATCACTGACAAATTATGAATATAGATAAATATATATATGAATCTGTATACATATATATTCATATATTATATATTACTTTCTGAGATAAATTTTACACACACACACTACCATTTATAACTAGATAAAATAAGGATTTTGTTTATGTCTTTCATTCCTTAGTAAAACAAAATTGCCATCCTTTTACATGTAGTCCTTTTTTTTCTTTTTTTTTTTTTTTTTGCAGTACGCGGGCCTCTCACTGTTGTGGCCTCTCCCATTGCGGAGCATGGGCTCCGGACGCGCAGGCCCAGCGGCCGTGGCTCACGGGCCCAGCCGCTCTGCGGCATGTGGGATCTTCCCGGACCGGGGCACAAACCCGTGTCCCCTGCATCGGCAGGCGGACTCTCAACCACTGCGCCACCAGGGAAGACCTACATGTAGTCTTTTAAAAAATATTTCTGGCTATTAAAATCCCAATCTTGGGGCCATTGCTATTGATGATAAGATATATTCTCATCCTTCAAGAAACTAAAATTACTAGTTCAGTTATAATTTCATACAACTAATACAAGTTTATAGTTTAAATGTCATTGTGGTAAATTTTATCACAATGCATTTTGAAACAACAATTTTAATAATATTTTTATGTCTACAGTAGTTCCTCTTTATCCATGGTTTCACTTTACATAGTTTCAGTTACCCGTGGTCATCCATGGTCAGAAAATATTGAATGAAAAATTCCAGAAATAAACAATGAGTAAGCTTTAAATTGAGCACCCTTACGAGTAGCATGATCAAATTTGTGCTGCCCTGCTCCATCCTGCCTTGGACATGAATCAGTCCTTTGTTTGGTATATCCATGCTGCATACTCTACCTACCCATTAGTACAGGAAAAAAAAAAAAGACATAGTGTATATAAAGTTTGGTACTATCCTCAGTTTCAGGTGTTCACTGGGGGTCTTGGAATGTGTATTTTCCTATCTGGACCATAATGCACATGTATTTCTTTACCACTGTGCTCTTATTGATGATGATTTAATAAAAGTGATAAAATGAAATGTTAAAGGAATGAATCAGTGTACAAAAAGAACACTACCTTCCCTGATAATTCTTTCAAGGAAAACTGCATTAAATATTATTTTAGTGTAAATTGTGGATCAATTCCTTTACAATAATGATTGATTATCTCCAATATGTCAGCAATTAATTAACAAATAATGGTGAATGATACAGACAAGGACTATAGCATCTGTGAAGGCATTTCAGTTTAAGAAAGCAGGAAAGGCTTTCTGATATAATTAAACTATTAAATATGCATTTAAAAGCCAGAGGAACTCATCTAGTGAGAGTGGTCAGATATGAATAGTGGTTTGGGAGTGGCCCAGGAGCATGGGAGAGGTGAGGGAGGAAGAAAGGTGTTTCTGGCAGAAGGAGCAGAATGCATGAGTGAATGAGAAAAACACTTGGTGCAGTCTACAAAGAAGGTCCATGTAGTATGTGCAAAAGTGGCATGCTAGAGGCCAAAATTGGGAATAAGCCACATAAAGGTCATAATTTCTGTTTTAGGAATAGATTCACTTAGTCACAAATTCATAAACTTGAAAATATATCTGTGACATTAATTATACAATACTGTCTTAATTAAGATATCAAGCAGTAGTAGGCTTAGAATAATTTCCATAATTTGCTTCAGTTTTCTTTAATGTGACAAATCAATTTTCATGGATTTTTATAATGCAGATGCTGTTGAAGTTACCATTCAGTGAAGAAACAAAAGTTGTCACAGGCAAAATTTTGTATATTTGACTTGGATATTTAGTTGATATGACATGTAGGTCAAACATTTGTTTTTTTGTTAGAAACTCCCATTACAGGCTGATACATATTCAATGTGTTATGTATCTGGAAGGTATGCTATGTACAGAATTGTGCTGCTGAATAAAACCTACATTACGATAAATAATAGATTACCTATCATATGTGCATTGCTTTGTTTAGCTTATACTAGGGTTAGGTTTTCTTTGAAAGTTCCACTGTAATATTATAGTGACTATTTGGAAAACTGAACATACTACATTCTACAATCATTTGGCTAAAAGTGGAAGATTATGCTGTATATAAATATTAAATGTTTAATTTCTAATTATAATTTATTCATAATAGCCATAAACTGGCTTATTTTTTATATATGGCATACTTTGTCAAAACTCAATGAACTATATACTAAAGCATTTGTATTTTATCATACAGAATTTATAGCTCAAAAATATGACTAAAGGGCTTCCCTGGTGGCACAGTGGTTGAGAGTCCACCTGCCGATGCAGGGGACACGGGTTCATGCCCCGGTCTGGGAAGATCCCACATGCCGTGGAGCGGCTGGGCCCGTGAGCCATGGCCGCTGAGCCTGCGCGTCCGGAGCCTGTGCTCCGCAACGGGAGAGGCCACAACAGTGAGAGGCCCGCGTACCGCAAAAAAACAAACAAACAAAAAAAAGTGACTAAAATATTATCGTCTAAGGAGAAAAGTCAATGTAAAGTGTCAACAACTTGTTCACTAACCACAAAATGTAACTTGAAAGAAACTGTTGGCATTTTTATGAAAAAGAAAAAAAAAAATATATATATATGTAAAAGAACAAATTACAAAAAAAAACACTCTTCAAAAAATAGCAACACATTATTAGAGACAGATATGGGTAAGAAATTGATTAAGGTAGGTGATGTGTTCCAAGAATAATTATTTTGTTTACCTGTCTAGGTACACAATATAAAAAGATTTGTTGTTGATGTTGCTCTTTAATAAAATGTATATATTTTTGAAAAAAATTTCTTTATGCAAAAAGGATGATTTCTATGTTCATCAATAAAAAAAAAAAATGTTTTAGTCTAATGTAATTCTAATTATTTTAGAATTTCTTGTCACTTTCTAAGTGCCCAGCCTTGTACAATAAACAATGCTGTCATTCTATCTCTGAGTAGATAACATTAAATCATCCTCATAATCTACTTTGTCCTTCACTTTCTGCAAACCTGTACTCTCTTCAAAATCCCCTTAGAGGATATGTGACACCACGGCCCTCATATTTACAGTCAGGTGCTTGAATCTCAAAGGCTTCTATTTTCCTTAACATTTTGAATCAATACTAATTAATTTCCAAAAAAACCCATGTTCTTTGATCTTTATATTACATACACAATTATAACAGCAAAGATCCACATTATTTTTTTTTTTTTTTTTTATGCGTTACGCGGGCCTCTCACCGTTGTGGCCTCTCCCGCCGCGGAGGACAGGCTCCGGACGCGCAGGCTCAGCGGCCATGGCTCACGGGCCCAGCCGCTCCGCGGCATGTGGGATCCTCCCAGACCGGGGCACGAACCCGCGTCCCCTGCATCGGCAGGCGGACCCTCAACCACTGCGCCACCAGGGAAGCCCCCCACATTATTTAAATATAGTCTTTACAAGTCTAACTGACCCTAGCCACACATCATTGCAGCTTTTAAACTTTGATTTTTCCTTTATCACTCTAAGAATGATATCTAATCACACTTCCACAACATAGAAAAATCTTTATTAGAGCAAATCTACAGCATAATTATTTAGAGGTTTAGCGATATTGCAGACATTCTGAGTCTCTTAGTAGCTATGTAATTTTAATAAAGATTTTAAACTACCTATTTGATTTAAGAATGTGAAAACTATTGCTGAGAACAGTTTCAGTAGTGGTTGGAATAAAAGCTTTGGTGGTCCTTGCAATGACTTAATATGTATATGTACCCAATATCTGAGACTTTGACTACTACTAGAAATGTAAACATGACTAACTAAGGATAAAATAAAGTTGAATAAGTAGTCCATTAAAGGGAAAAATGATAGTGACTTTGTTTCAAAGACTTACTCCTGTTGAGCCTTTATATGTGAAGATCACATGGTAAACCAAAATTTGACGTATTTGTATTCATATTCATTGTAATGCCTTCATCAATATGTAGTGCACTGTTTTTAAGTTTTCTAAGAAAAAATTTTTATTAAAACCTGATGTTTACCTCCAAGTCTCAGCAATTAAAAATGAATATTCTCGAAAGAAACGGAAAGATATACCATGCTCTTTTACTGGAATAATTAATATTGTTAAAATGGCCATACTATCCAAAGCAATTTGCGGATTTAATGTGATCCCTATCAAATTACCCATGACATTTTTCACAGAACTAGAACAAACAATCCTAAATTTTATATGGAACCATAAAAGACCCAGAATTGCCAAAGCAATTCTGAGGAAAAAGAACAAAGCATGAGGCATAACCACTCCACCCCGCCAGGCTTCAGATAACACTACAAAGTTACAGTAATCAAAACAGAGTGGAAATGGCACAAAAACAGACATACGGACCAATGGAACAGAACAGAAACCCCAGAAATAAACCCACACACCGATGGCCAATTAATCTTCAACAAAAGAGGCAAGAATATACAATGGAGAAAAGACAGTCTCTTCAGCAAGCAGTGCTGGGAAAGCTGGACAGCCGCACATAAATCAATGAACTTAGAACACACCCTCACATCATACACAAAAATAAACTCAACATGACTTAAAGACTCAAGTATAAGACATGACACCATAAAACTCCTAGAAGAGAACATAGGCAAAACATTCTCTGACATAAATTGTACCAATGTTTTCTTAGGTCAGTCTCCCAAAGCAACAGAAATAAAAACTAAAATAAACAAATGGGATCCAATCAAACTTACAAGCTTTTGTACAGCAAAGGAAACGATAAACAAAATGAGAAGACAACCTACAGACTGGGAGAAAATATTTGCAAATGATGTGACCAACAAGGGCTTAATTTCTAAAGTATACAAACAGTTCACACAACTCAACAACAAAAAAACAAACAACCCAATCAAAAAATGGACAGAAGACCTAAATAGACATTTCTGCAAAGAAGACAAACAGATGGCCAAAAGGCACATGAAAAGGTGCTCAACATCTCTAAATTATTACAGAAATGCAAATCAAAACTGCAACGAGGTACCACCTCACACCAGTCAGAATGGCCATCGTTAAAAAGTGCAGTTAAGTCCCCTGGAGTGGAAAACAGGACCAAAGACTTTATATCTGTAATTATGGCTCTGAAACTTATTTTCTGTGTGAAATTTGTTTGAGGCTTTGGTAGAATCATATCCAGTTTTAGCATTCAAGTAGACCAAAGATCTTGGATGAGATAATAGGACTATATGCCACATAAAAATAAGACTGTCAATTTTGATATCTCAAAATTGATACCTCAATGAAAGAAGAGTTTTCAGGAAAACTAGTCAGAATTCTTCTGTGACTGCTCAATGTAAATTCATGTTTTAATCCCATTCTACCTTTCTTATTTCTTAATACATTCTCTCAATTTATTGGTAAATGAGATAGAGGCATATAAGCAGTGAAGAATTGTCTCACCATTCCTAAGATTAATACAATAATATATAGAAATCAAAACGTGAAAAAAAGCCACATTGAGATGGTAAGTTAATAACCCAATGACTGCCTGATGTGAGGAGAGGCTGGTGTTTATAAGAATTAAAATAAAATAAATTAGCAATTCTTGAGGATTTACCATATGACAGGCACTTTGCTGGGTACTCAGGCACTGCACATGCATAATCTAGTAAATCTTTAAAATTCTATGAACTAGGCACTATTTTATAATCCTTTTATGAAAACAGAGAAGTTGTTTAAATTGTCTGTTATCACCATAGCTAATACATTACAGAAACTATGCTCTCTGACAAGATTTACTACAAGATACATGTATTATAAACAAGGGAAGGATTTGCATGTATCATTACAACACTGATAGGGGTGTCTTTTTTTTTAATCCATTGGGACTAAGAAGAAAAAAGTGTCCAATGAACACATACATTTATTCCACAAATAAATGTTCAATATAGAATCAATTCTAATATAAAACTGAAATTTGGGGGCTTTGATATATACTTATTATTAGTTACTAATATCTAACCTTAAAATTTTTCCTATAATATTATATTGAGTACCTACAAGAGGAGAAAACTGTTTAGTAAAACAATGATATTCCAAAAAGTATTACCAAAAAAATAAACTATAATAGTTGCATGCTAAAATTTGTGACCTGAGGCTCTCACAAATCCAAAATGAATTCTACATAAATAATCAAAGACCTTGATGTTTGAGTTAAAGTAGGATAACATCAAGTCTCTGAATAGAGATTTTGTGTTTTCTACCTTCTTCCTGTCTTTGTCTCTGTTTCTCTCTCTGTCTCTCTCTTTCTTTCTTTCTTCCTGGAACACCCACTATTAATATGTATCCTTCTATCTTTTACTATTTTCTTGTTTGTTATTCTACTGATAACAGCATGTGCTCTGACTTATCCAAGTTTAATATCACCCAATAATTCCATATCCTTCATAAAAAATCAGAGATTAGAAAATACTAACTTTATTCATTCCTCCTGATTTATGTGGCTTTGACCTATATTTTAATTCTGTTATATTGTGATTTTACACAGGCAATTTTCTATTAGATTTACTCTTTTCAATAGTCTCCTTCTTCTCAGTATCTCCAAATTTCCATATTGTCTAATTCTTCTGTTTGAAAAGTCATCTTATTAGTTTTAAAAACCAGGCCTACTAGAAACAAGTTCTCTCATATTTTATTTATTTGACAATGTCTTTATCTTTTTTTTTTTTTTAAAGAAGATGTTGGGGGTAGGAGTTTATTAATTAATTTTTTTTTTTTTTGCTGTGTTGGGTCTTCGTTTCTGTGCGAGGGCTTTCTCTAGTTGTGGCAAGCGGGGGCCATTCTTCATCGCAGTGCACGGGCCTCTCACTATCGTGGCCTCTCTTGTTGCAGAGCACAGGCTCCAGACGCGCAGGCTCAGTAGTTGTGGCTCACGGGCCTAGTTGCTCCACGGAATGTGGGATCCTCCCAGACCAGGGCTCGAACCCGTGTCCCCTGCATTAGCAGGCAGATTCTCAACCACTGCGCCACCAGGGAAGCCCGATCTTATCTTATCTTTGATGAATATTTTCACTTGATAGAGAATGTAAGGTTGGAATTATTTCCATGTAGGATTATAAATATACTATTTCATTGATTTCTAGCAACAATTTTTTGGAGAAATATGAGATCAAAGTAAGTAACCTGTATTATTTCTCTAGATTCCTTAAGATTTTCTCATCTGTGCTTTCTAGCAATTTTTAAATGATGAATCTGAGTAGCTGTGCTTTCATTTTGAATTTTTTTGCTCAATGTTTATGACTTTTTCTTTTAATTTGTGAAGTTATATCTTCATCAGTTCAGGAGTATTATTAGCTATTATGTCTTCAGACATTCTGCCTCATTTTCACCTCCCTTTCTGGCAATTTAAATGCTAATGGATCTTAAAGGAGTTTATTCCATAAAATGTGTCTTATAATTTATTTGGTCTGTCATATGATTCAGGACAAAATAATAATATAAAAATCTCTTATTCAAGACTTCTTCATGTTAAAATCATTTTAAAGTTAATATTTCCCATGAGTATATTTTAGAAAAACTTTTCCCCAGCAGTTAGTCTTCTAACCAAGCAAGATTTTTATTTAATTATTATTCTCTGTAAACTAAGAACATGGTATATGTGCCCATTAAATGATGACTTGAATAGACATTTCTCCAAAGAAGACAGACAAATGGCCAACAGGCACATGAAAAGATGCTCAACATCAATAAACCTCAGGGCAATGTAAGTCAAACCACCATGAGATATCACCTCACACCTGTTAGGATGGCTATTATAAAAAAACAAAAAACAAGTGTAGGCAAAAATGTGGAGAAAAGGGAACCCTTGTGCACTGTTGGTGGGAATGTGAATTGGTGGAAAATAGTACGACGTTTCACCAAAAATTTTCAAAAGAAACTACCATATAATCCAGTAATTCCATATCGGGTATATATCCAAAGGAATTGAAATCAGGTTCTCAGAAAGCTATCTGTACTCCCATGTTCATTGCACCAAGACATGGAAAAAACCTAAATTTCCATCAATAAATGACTGGATAAAAACATCTCTCTCTCTCTCTCTCTCTCTCTCTCGCTCTCTCTCTCTCACACACACACACACACACACACACACACACAGAGGAATATTATTTAGCAATAAAGTGGAAGGAAATCTTGCCATTTTTGATAACGTGGATGTACCTCCAAGGCATTATGCTGACTGACGTTAAGTCAGAGAAAGACAAACACTGTATGATTTCACTTACATGTGGTATCTAAATAAGCTGAACTCATAGAAACAGAATAGACTGGCATTGCCAGAGATGAGGGTCGGGAAAGGGAATCAAGGTTGTCAAAGGTACTAATTTCCAATCATAAGTTCTGAGATGTAATGTACAGCACAGTGACTATAACTTAAAATACTATACTGTACATTTGAATGCTGCTTAGAGAGTAAATCTTGAAAGTTGTCATCACAAGAAAAAAAAATTAACTATATGAGCTGCTGGGATGTAAACCAAACTTACTCTGGTAATCATTTTGCAGTTTATACCTATATTAAATCATTATGTTGTACACCTTGAACTAACACAATGTTATATGTCAATTATATCTCAATAAAACTATAAAGAAGGGGCTTCCCTGGTGGCGCAGTGATTGAGAGTCTGCCTGCTAATGCAGGGGACATGGGTTCGTGCCCCGGTCCAGGAAGATCCCACATGCCGCGGAGCGGCTGGGCCCGTGAGCCATGGCTGCTGAGCCTGTGCGTCTGGAGAGACCACAGCAGTAAGAGGCCCGCGTACCGCAAAAAAAAAAAAAAAAAAAAAAAAAAAAAACTATAAAGAAAATGTGATAGAATATTGCTCAGGCTTAAAAAAGAAGAAAATTCTGCCATATGCAATAATATGGATTAACATAGAGGACATTATACTAAGTAAATTAAGCCAATCACAGAAGCACAAACACTGTGTGATTTCACTTATATGAGAAGTCAAACTCATAGAAACAGAGAGTTGAATGGTGGTTGCCAGAGGCTGGGAAGAGGGGAAAATGAGGAGATGCTATTCAACTTAAAGTTCCAATTATGCAAGATGAATAAATTCTAGAGATCTGCTGTATGACACTGTGCCTCTAGTTAACACCATATTTTGCACTGAAAAATTTAAGAGGGCAATCTCATGCTAAGTGCTCTTACTGCAATTTTTTTAAAAAGATATAATTAATATATTTTAAGATTTATACTTTTCCATGTTATCCTGTTGGGTCATAACCATATTTCTAAGATATATTACCAGATGTAAGTTAACATTTTTTTTTGAATTTTTGGTAAAATGCTAGCTTTTTTGTGGAAAATTGTGGAATAAAGATGAGTAGTCTAAGTATTTAGCAGTATGTTTTTGGCAGCACTAAAGAAGCAAAACACTTCACTTGACTAAGCCAAAGCTAAGGTAATGCATAATTTTTATCCATTTAGTGTTTAGAGGTTTGAAAAAGAGAACCTAATTGGTAAGAATTTATGCAAAGGATACATATCTAGAATATTTGTCAAAATATGAAAGGAAAGTTTTATGGGACATTAAGCTAAGCATTGTCAGTAGAGTTATAGCTGTTATTTTTATAGCTTAAGAATAATGGGATGCATACTAATTAAAATAGTCCACCTTATATTTTGCATATTCTATTCAGAATTCTTTTGAAAGGGTCCACTGGAACATTTCTCTGACCATTTAATGTGTACTTTTCTAATAATTTATAAAATAAAATAAAATAATTACCATATATTACCATGGTAATTTGAATAGCTTTGGTAGCTGAAAAGGTAATTCAAGAAATAGAAACTGCAAAAAATAATGTTGAGTCAGAGAACTGAAAGAATTTTCTTCCTTATTCCTCCTCTATTTTTCAAAATTAACGTAATTTTATAACACAATATATTCAATCAATCTCATTTCTCCATATGCCTAAGAGTTTTCTCTATTCTACTCAAAATTGTTTAAGCGCCCTATCCATAATCTTAGCATATCTTGTAGCCCCTGCCAAGATTTCAGATGAGAGAAGCTCCAACCAAATTCTTCACTGAGTCTTCATAAGGACATAGCCAGAGTTACTCAAACAGCTCCTTAATTCCTAATCCACGGAAACTGAGATGATAAATCTTTGTTCTGAGAGACAGTTTGTTATGCAACAATAGATAACTAATATACTCTACTTAAGCTATGATATGTTTGGGGCATATTATGTTTTTCTCCAGCTACTTATGGCTGTTAAAAGTAATTCTAAGACAGTATAAATCTCCAACTATATAGCACATTTAAAGTTTTGCTTTTTTCCAATGCAGATTAAATTCAGGCTCAAGGAATTTGGGATTTCTCCTTCTCTGATCTTCTTGACACTAGTTCCTCTGGACACACATCTTTTTAATTATGAGGCTTGTGAATATGCAGTTTCCCTCTTGTTGGTGGTTACTGCTTTTCTGACTTACGTTGACTGGCTGTCAATATTTTCTGAATGATAAACATCCCACTTTTGTCCTTCTTGTAGGGTGCATGTATAGGTTCATGATGGGTACCTGCAAAGCTACCCAACCACCCAATTAGCTGATGTGGAAGACTTGGTGTTGACCCAGCATCTTCTCCCTCTCCTCCTTTCCAACCTCAGCTCCCACCACCAGTGGTTCTCAGTCCTAGCCTTTTTTTTTTGCTACAAACTCTCACCTGTTGAGAAGATCCTTTGTTAAGATACTACAGTGCTAATCAACTACAGCTTCTTTCCACAGTGTCCATTTGATCCATCAAAAAATCATGTACTCTCTCACAATATGATAGGAGTGGTGGCAACTCCTGGGTCAACCGTTCTTTCTGATCTTCCCTCTCTCTGCAATTTCCTATCACCCTGCTCTAAAATGAACAAGAGTAGATTTTTAAATATTGTACCCACACTGATATAAAATGGGGAAGGAAATGCCTGTTTATGGTTCTTATAGGCATGCTTAATTTTCCCAAATATTTTTTTCCTGGATCCCAGGATCTATGTTTACAGGAACATAATTACAAAGAGGGAGAGAGTAACCTTTCAGCAAATATAGTGTCCCTAAAATACTGATGTTGGTAGGGACTTAGTGGCTTTATTATAAACACCTGTTCCACTCTATTTTCAAAAGCCTTACTAAAGGTATCTTGGTGGACTGCTGGTTATCATAAGAACATGAGGAGTGTTTGGTATCTTTTTGTAAATATTGGACCTTAACTGCAATTCACTTTCTGTGTGTTCAGCAGTAATATAGAGACTAAATTGGCTTTTTTTGACTCAGTTTCCTCAACTGAGAAGTGTGTGTGAGACTAGGCGATTATCACCTGTAATACTGCATGGCTATTTTTAATAGCACTTGTATGTAACTGTATTCGTTTGGGTATATTCCTAAGAGTAGCATCATTGAGTCATATGATGATTCTATGTTTAACTTTTTGAGGAAATGCCAAAATGTTTCTACAGTGACTGAAACATTTTACGTTCCTACTAGCAATGCAGGAGGGTTCCAATTTCCCCATGTCCTCACTAACACATTGCTTTCCTGTTGTTTTCTTTTTTTTTATTATACCATCCTAGTGGGTGTGAAGTGGTATCTCAATTTACATTTGCTTAATTATTCATGAGATTGAGCTTCTTCCCATTTCTAGTTCAACATTTGTATATCTTCTTTGGAGAAGTGTTTTTTCAACTCTTCCCTCATTTTTCACTTGAGTTGTTTAGCTCTTTCATCGTTGACTTGTGAAAGTTTGTTATATATTCTGGATACTAAAGTCTTATCAGATATATAGTTTGTAATATTTTCTCCCATTCTGTAGGTTTTCTTTTTTTTAATTTCTTGATAACGTCCTTGATGCACAAAAGCTTTTCATTTTGATCCAGCCAAAATTTTCTTTTTCTCTTGTTTCCTTTGTTTTTTGTATTATATGTAAAATTTCATTGGCAAATGCCAAGTCATGAAGATTTACTCCTATGTTTTCTCTAAGAATTTTTGAATTTTAGTACTTCCAGTACAATTTGAAATTCAGCAGTGGTGAAATATTATTCGTGTCTTTTTCTTAACCTTTGTGGGAAAGTTTACAGTCGTTTGCCTGAATATGCTGTTAGCTTTGGGTTTTTCAAATACCCTTTACCATGTTGAAGAAGTTACCTCTATTCCTAGTTTTCTGATTGTTTTTAATCATGAAAGGGTGTTGGATTTTGTCAAATGCTTCTTTTCTGTGTTAATTGAGATAATTATGTGTTTTTCTTTTTCCCATCATTTCAGTAATGTGGTATATTATATTGATTGATTGATTTTTAACCATCCTTACATTCCTGAAATGAATCTAACCTATTCATAGTGTATAATATTTTTAATATGCTGTTGGATTGGGTTTGCTAATATTTTGTTCAGGAGTTTTGTATCTATATTCATAAGCTATTAATCTGTAGTTTTCTTTTTCACTGGTATCTTTGTCTGGCTTTGATAGGGTAATGCTGGCCACATAGAATTAGTTAGGAAGTGTTCTCTTCTGCCTGCTTGGGACATAAAATATCTTATGCACTAGAGTTCTCTTACCAGTTTCAACTCTCTTCTACTGTAATATGAGTGAAAAATAAAATTTTACCTCATTGAAACTATTTTATTTTGGGGTCTCTTTGTTAAGGTGTCTTATGCTATACGCTAAATAATTCAAGATTCATAAAGATTCATCAGTATGTGATTGTAACTCAAAATGTGCTAGAGTGAAGTTAAATAAAGACAGTGTTTAGATGGAGAAAAACAGAAGGATCACAACAGGGCCCTTGGTTTTTACATTATTCAGAGTTAGATAATAAAAGAAAGAATAAACAATTTCCTAAAAGATTAAAAAATACTGATGAGAGATCAAGAACTATAAGAATAGAGAAGTAAAGCATACATTTATCTGGATCAGTATTTCTCAACTGAAGGCCACAGTCCCCAGGGAGCACTTGAATATATAAGAAGGCATTTATTCCTTTGCTGTTGTTTTTCTTGGCCTAATAACTAGGGTTGCCATTTGACAAGAATGTTCACATTGAAATATACTGTGTTAAATATGGTTGTTTTCTCCTATTCTCTATTTTGAAATAAAGTTATCCCAAGACTTTTTAATGAAGTAAAAAAAAAAATCTTATGATGAATTTATATCAAAACCAGATTTCATATAAGCAATTAGGTCAATTTATATAAAAATGAGATTACATATCAGTGATTAGAACAATTTATATGAAAAACATGGCTTCGTATCAGTAAATATTCTATCTCATAGCTATAAATTACATCTGAAATCTATAGCAAAATTTCCATCAATTTGGTGACATGGACACATTAGTTCTGTTTATTTTTGCTTGTGTACATTGAATAAAAGGTGTTGACTAAAAAAGTACCTGTGTTAATTTGCTTGTGGCCATATATAATTAGTTTAATGTCAAAACATTTCTTAATTTAAAAGTCACCTATGAGACATTTGCTTCTATTCTAGGAAGCAATGAATATTTAATTTGCTTAACTTTAAAAATAATGTCATCATCATCATCACCATCATCCTCAACATCATCATCATCACCTTGAGCATCATCTTGCTTTAATCCATGGATTTAATCTGTAGTTATGATAGTGGGCAGAGACTCCTGTCTAGGAGTCTAGGCTAGAGACCATGCTTAGCCATGGGTTTGTTCTCAGTGAAGTCAATCACAATATGTAAACGGGTGTGACAAATTCATATTCAGTATGGATAACTATAATATACTAAGGGATTCTATGTAATCATCCTGGAGATAAAGAACAAAAGAACAGATGTATCTAAAGAGTGCTGATGTCATGGATTGTGGTTGTTTCTTTTGAAACATGGCTTTTTTGGTGGCCATGCAACAGACCTCTCACTAAATATAATCTATCCTCATTGTTTATAAATTCCACTTTTGTGTATTTACCTGCTCACTATAATATATATCTGTGACCCCAAAATCAATATTTGTTATACTTTGGTAATCACTGCAGACATGCACAGAGCATGAAAAATTTGAATCACTTGATTCATATGTTTCTAGCTGAGGTCAAACAGGATTAAACTCTGCCTTCTTGTTTCAGCTTTCATATACAGATGACCAAAAAAATGGAGACGGTACGGGGCAGTGCAGTGTAGTTAGTGCAAGAAGCTCTGGCTCTCGGGCAGTTGGACAGGGTGTGAAAAACAGCTCTGGCGCCTCTTAGTGGGATGGTCTCAAGCAAGTCACTTACTCCTGAACCTTATTTCCCTGTTTTAAAATAAAGAAAATAGACTCTACAAGGATGAGTTGTTTTTATGATTTAAGATTATAATCTATGTGAGATATGCAGATTACATATATATACATATTTCCCAGTAGCAATAGATCAGTGTCCATGATAATTTTATAGAACATAATTGCTGCAAATAACAAGAATCACCTGTCTTTGTTTGATACATGAGTAGTGAATGTATGACTGCTACATACTGGGTTGTTATCCTTGTAGAAGGTCTGAGATTCCATAAAGCTTGAAGAAACATTTACCATTAATGGATTCAGTTGCTATATTTAGGGTAGAGAACAAATGACATTGTTGAGATAAGAAAATTGAAAAAAATCAAACATAAATCCTAGTTTGGGGGAATAATGGACATGTACATTACCTTGATTGTGGAGATAATTTTGCAGTTGTATACGTATGTCAAACCATATAAAACTGTATATTTTATAGTTCATTAACACTTTATAAAAAGTAATCATAAGTCAAAGAGGAAAGTAGAAGAACAAGTGGCAAGATTGGGGAGGTATCAGAAGCAAGATGAAATTAATTTCAAGTAGCTGGTTGACAATGGCAATTCAAAACTAAGATGATTTATAATGATGAATCATACTCCCTTGTTCTCATGTTCACATAAGACCTTCCACTTTACTACCTAGGATGGAATAATACCCTTGTAATGTCTTTTGGTTCCACTCACCAATTTGTTCACTCACAGAGTCTTCACAAAAGGGAAGTGATAGATCTGATGGATATCAATTTGTCCATATTTCTAAAACAAGTTGTTATTTTTTTTAAGACAAAGAATATTTCTTATGTGTTGCTCTTCTTCTTAACACCAATAGCTTCTCTTACCTGCATGATATAATCACTAATAGTACTTGATGATGATGAAAGTAAAGGATTTTTCTATTCATTTTCTGCCCCAAGTAGCGAGATAACTTCAACAAGGCTCTCACCTTTGCAGAAGACCCTTCACTTTTCGAACTTTTCAAACATGAACAGCTGGGAGGTGAATGTGATTATGATCAGATTCTTACCTTACCTTTCCTTACCTTACTTCACCTTACCTTGCCTTACTCTTCCTAGGTTTGATAAAAACGTTGGAAGACATGCCATTTATTCCAATTTAGAACTCAATAGGCATAAAGATGTGAAAAATTGGGCAACAAATGTCACACTGAACCTCCACGAACAGTAATTGGAAAAAGTCTCCTGCACTGTAAAATAAGTTAACTGCGATACTGCCAAACTGAGATCACACAAGCCAAAATAGTTTCCTTAAAATATATATATATATAAATTTATTTTTTAATGACCCAGTGCAGTTGCTTTCCTATTCTATCCCTCCATTCTCTCTTTGATGACATAGTTCCAATTTTGTCTGAAAGTTCATCATCAGTGGCAATGTGTTCAGGGAATGAGACCCTCTCTAGCTTCAAGGGTACAAAATAATTTGTTCAGGACAACAGTGATTATCTTAATCCCTTGCTATTATTTGTTTATTCCTGCAGAAGTGACCCAATTCTAGTTAATGAGAACTGAAAGTCTTTTGGGAAGTTTCTAGAAAATTACTTATTTCCTTGCTAATAAAAAGTGTTAAACAGGAATATCCCTCTTCTCGCTCTTGGATATTTTCATATTTTTACTGTTTATGCCCATAATAGACATGCTACAATCCTAAAACCAGAATCTATCAACATGCTGAGGACTGCACAGCAAAATGATGAAGAAATGAGTTCTAAATATGTTGATATGCCTCTAAATTATCCCACCTTGAACTGACCCTATTTCCATACAACTTGTTATTTGAGATAATGACCGTTTTATTGGGTAAGCTACTTTTTAGTTGGTTTTAAGTAGTTTTTACTCTTTACAATTGTATCTGATATAACTATGTGTGGCTGAATGAGCCTACTGCTGTGGTGGTGTTTAAGTATCTAGTCTGTATCCAGGCATGCATGGCTTATACTGAGAAATAAAAAAGGCAAATAACTATAAATGAGCAATGTATAACTGAATCAGCATACAAAACATACAATGTATAAAAACTAAAGAAATAGAAAATTTAAATAAACATCTTTGAAACTTCTCAATGATAAATTATCCATAAAATATTATAGACTACTAGATAAAAAATCATAAGTTAATTTCTTGAGGAATTACTAAACCTATGAAGTAGAATTGGGGAAACAATGATTTGAGGCCCCTTATTTAGAAAGACTTTAATTTGCAAGAATCATGTGACTTATTGAAGAAAAAAGGGTACTGTTAAATTAATAGTTGTAGATATGGAGCAATCATATTTTCTAAACCAAATTCAAATTTGTTCACTATTGTATTTATGCATTAAATATGTATGTGTTGTATACCCAATGTCTAATTCATCTTTTATTTTTCCAGGGGCATAAAAAATAACACAATTAGAACACAAACTTGATTTTGTACACATTTTGAGGATTAAAATTGGAAGGGCCTGGCAATTCTTGAATGTACTATGGACATGGGGTAAAAAAACTCAGAAAATAAAGCTGAATATATAAATAAAAGCCCCAAATTTATATTCTAAAAAGGAACATGGAGAAAGGATAAGAAAGGAAGATATATTTCTGCCTCAATGAACTTAATTTTTAAGTTATGTTTCTGGACACATTTGACTAAGGAACTGCATCTACCCTTTCCTCAATAAGCCCTAACTCGCTGAATTTGCTTCAAGTTGAATATTGTTACTATTAAAAAGGTAAACCAGTTTTCCTCCTACTTTTTCATTATAAAAGATATATAAAGATAATAGTTAATATTTATAACCCACATCACATACTTCCTGTGTTGGATCATTTTGATATTAAAAACATTTGGCACATTATAAAATTTATTCTACAGTGATATTTCTTAATTAGTTAATTGACTTGTGTGTCCTCTAATCTTAACCTGTAGGCCTTTTGAATCTGATTCATAAATATTTTATCAAATTCATTAACATTTAAGCCTTTTTGCAATTACAGGTCTTAATGATTAATTTTCAGATAGGAGTTTTTGTAATCTTTCCTTGCTCAGTTTATGTAAGGAAAGAGATGGGCTACTAGTTAATATTCCTTTTAAAATTTAATTTAGAAAATTAAATTGGTAGAACCTTGATCTTCACATTTTTCTGGTTCTATCACATTACTTGTTAGAGCCAGAGAGGTTAATAATTTGTCCAAACATGCAGAGAATCACACACATTACACACAAAAACACACATATATGCTCTTTTCACCATTCTCCCACAAATAGTTCCAGACAACCCTTCACCCCAGGCCATGTTCCCAATTTCATAATTTGAATGCATTATGGTGCTTCTTCTTAGAGGATAATTACATTATTCCCATCATGTATGACATCTCTGTTTATTTCAGGCACCTTAAAAACCCAATTCGCTCAAAGATGACACCAAAAGCACAGGCAACAAAAGCAAAAATAGGTAAGTGGGACTATATCAAAGCAAAGGTTCCACAGCAAAGGAAACAACACAGAAAAATGCAATTTATGGAATGAGAGAAAATATTTGCAAATCATATATCCGATAAGAGCTAATATTCAAAATATATAAAGAACATCTTCAACTTAATAGCAAAGACACAAATAACCCAATTTTTAAAATGTGAAAAGGACTCAAAAATACATTTCTCCAAAGAAGACATATAAATGGCCAACAGGTATACAAAAGGATGCTCAACATCATTTATCATTAGGGAAATGAAAGTCAAAACCATAATGATATATTAACTCACACCTGTTAGGATGGTTCTTAACAAAAAAGCAAAAGATGACAAGTGCTGGCAAGGATGTGGAGAAATTGGAACTTTGGGAAACTGTTGGTGGGAATGCAAAATGGTACAGTCCCTATGGAAAACAGTATGGAGGTTCCTTAAAAATCTTAAAAAAAAAAAAAGCTTCAATATGATTCAGCAATCATACTTCTGGATATGTAGTAAAAAAAAAAAAAAAAATGAAGTCAGGATCTCAAAGAATAATGTTCCATGTTCACTGCAACATTGTTCACAATAGCTAGAATGTGGAAACTGACTAAACATCCATCATATGAATGGATAAAGAAAATATGATAAGTACATACAATTGAATATTATTTAGCCTTAAAAAAGAAGAAAATCCTGCCACATATGACAACATATTGATAGATTAACATGGAGGACTTTATACTAAGGGAAATAAGCCAGTCACAGAAGGACAAAACTGTGTGACTTTATTTATATGAGGTGTCTAAAATAGTCAAACTCATAGAAAGAGAGTAGAATAGTGGATGGGGGGAGGGGGAAATGGGAGATGATATTCAACTTAAAGTTTCAGTTATGCAAAATAAATAAGTTCTAGATTTCTGATGTACAATATTGTATCTAGAATTAACAACACTGTTTTGTACACTTAAAAACAAAAAATCCAATCTTCCCCTACCACCTCTTGTGACTAAGATATTCATGCTAATAGTAGTGTGTAATTCCTAATCCAACCAAATTCCCCCATCCCTCTCAGCTCTATAATAACACCATAGTTATTATTAACAGTATTCCTTATGTCTTAAACTATTTCCCTAATGTCCCTTCAACTTCTGCCTTATCTTTAACCATGTTGTCCACGAAAACACTGTATCACCTATAACTTATAAAGCAGAGTATATTTTTCTTTCCCACTCCCCATACCTGAAGTCCAAGAAGTGGGACTCTCTCGCTCTCCTTTGCTGCAAGCAGAACACTAGACCTCCTTCTTAGTTCACAAACTTGAGTTCCATTAAAGGATACCATTTGGCTATACTAACTTCTACCATTCCTCCCTGCTTTCACCACTGACTTTTCAATCATATTCCTTAACTTACTGAAGTCTTCACCACCTGGATTAACGTCTTTTATCATGTTTTCTTGTGATGTACTTTATCACGGTGTCTGTTACCACCATTTCAGATGACTCATTTAACAGATACATCTGTTAATTTTTTACCCCAGTCAAAAAAACCTTTTCCTACCACTTCCTATCTTTCTTCCTCACTTGCTCTAAAAAAATTATTTTTAACCATATGGAATTTCCAGTTCACTGATGCCGCTACCCTTAAATTTTTTCTACTTTACAGAAAGTCTCTCTTTTCTCCAAATTAGATCACATAATTTGGCAATAACTATAGTCACTGTAAAAAATACATATCTTTCTCATTTCTATTATATACACGTGAGGGGGGAGGGGAAACAGCATCTCACTAGAAAAGATAACTACTGTCTACTAACATAACAAAACAAAACTAAATAAATAGCTCACCTGAATAGCTCAATATTGCTGGAGAAAAATCACCCCAAATTAATTTACTTTACCAAAAAATTATGACCTCAAGCCTCATATGTGCATTTAAAGCTTCCCAGCAAAAATTCTATATTAATTACTTCCCTTGCAAATCAGGGCATCATACCAAAATTTACTATTGTATAGCTCCACATTGACCTTAATATTGCCTGTATGATACCACTCTTCAGCTTTTAAATATTTGGAAAATATAGTAGATAATAGAGGAAACTGCCCTCAGTTTTCCAATTTAATTTAAAATTTACATTCAATTTACAACTTTTAATTTATAAGATTTGAATGTGTCTTCCTTTTCTCTCAGTTCTCTAAATAGATAAATGCAACTGAGCAGGACCCTATGGGGCCTTCCCAGAATAGATGTCCTGTACTCTGCCTGCCTCTTGTCCGTAGAAAAACTTTAGCCTACGAGGCTTTCCCCGAGTTCCAAAGAGTAAATTTAATCAGTGAAGTGAGAATACAGAAAGAAAGGAGAACAGTCAAGCAAGACAAAATAATAAGTTAGCCATTAAACAAAGTCAAGGACCTTTAGTTCCTCCTCAAGGGCCATAGATAATATTCTGAGCCATATCCTTTGCACTGTTTTGCAGATACTGAAATCTCCACGAGTTGGATGAGGTTAACTCTATGCTGCCCACAAGCACGTAGACCTCAGACAGGTTGGAACCAGAAGGTTGATGATGTTGACTCCCAATTACTGTACAACCAACCAATCAGAACAATGTCCATGAGCTGATCATATACCCTACAAACCCCCTCCCTCATCCTATCTTTAAAAACCTTTCCCTGAAAGCCTTCAGGAGTTGGGGGGCCTTGTAAGCATTAGCTACTTGGACTCCTTGCTTCGTGCCCTGCAATAAACTCTGCACTTTCCTTCACCACGACCCAGTGTCAGTAGGTTGGCTTTACTGTGCATGGACAAGTGGACCCAAGTTTGGTTTGGTTTGGTGACATAAATAATTCCTGCCTTTATCAAAGTACAGTCTGTTCTCTTTGTGCTCTGGGAATCGGCTCCCATGTCATCTTCTCAAGGATTAATTCCTTAAATTTTATGTCTATACCTTATATTAAACAACTCATCTAAACTATTATATAATTCATACCCATATACACCAATCTTCCCACCTCCCATCTTTGAAAATACCTTCTCCTGGTCCCATTCAACCACTACAGCCACCACCTAAAATTTCTGTTTCTTTTAATGGAAAATATGATCAAAAAACATTTCCATAGTTTTATTGTCCACCCTCTCATCCCCCGATTATCTCATCAATCTTCTGTCATCCTCAAATAAAACAGATCTTTTCAAATTCTTAATGAGAATGGACTTTTTGGTAAGCTATTTGAAGGTTCCTTTCTTAAAACATACTTTTCTAATTTAACTTACGTCTCAACTGGCTCTTAATCTGCCCTATTGCTTGTCTCCTTATCTTACCAGTTTCCATAATTTTGTAATAACTCTAAGTTCTGTTCTGTTCCTTGCTCTGTCTTTACTTTGTCTTTGAGTAATAACAAGGCAACATGTGAACCCAGAACTTTAACAAACAACTGGGTACACACACACACACACACACACACACACACACACACCCCTTCCCTGATATCCAAATTAACCTAATTGACTCTCTACTGGACATCTACAATTGTATGTCACAAGGTTTTGAGAATAAGTATTATTTTATATTCTAAAGTCTGATGATTCTATTATCTGAAGACAACAGTGGCAGGTCATTAAATGTCAGATGCCTAGAGAGCCATTAATTTTAAGGTCGGCTTAATAGTCAGGTTCTTAGCTTCATCTCTCTTTGGCTGCTGGTAATTTCTTTTATTCTCCTGTGAGTATAGTCATGCTCTTCCATTGTTCATTATAGGCTTCATTTTAGGCACTTGCACCTGTTATTTGCTTTTAGATGCAAGCTTTTCCCCAAGAACTTCACAACCTACATATTTCAGGTAAAATATCTGCTCTAAAGAAAATCCTCTACTGATAATTCTAACTATAGTTATTATTTTTCATCCTATTCACTTTCTACATAGCATTTATTTATATGTTTACTTAAATTATTCATTTTTAAAATTGTTTATTACTTATTTCCATCCTTATAACATATGTTTAATGGGAACATTTCTTATGAGACAGCTTTATAAGGTAAAAAGGAGATAATCCTAAAGTCATTTCATTTTCTTTATGAAACTATCATTCTTATTTTACATACCCCTTTACCTTCTGTGTCTTTTAGCTAAGCTGTTCCAAACTCTTTGTCGTTGGCCCTGACCTCTCCCTGAGCTTCTGATAACTCTTTGAAGACCAAACCAAATTTTCATAAGTATTTGGGCAGCTATTCTGCAATAAGCATGTTCAGATCATTACTCATTATATTACTGCAAACTTCAAATATAATTTCTGTCCATTGCTGTTGTCACAGAATGTGTCAAGCAGAGTACCATGCACCAATTATCAATGCCAATGGAGTAAAGTACTGTGCACTGGTTATCAATCACAAGGGAGGAAACATTTTTGTCCATTGCATCTTGGTATTGAAGTTGCCAAAAACAAAACAAAAACAAAAACCACAGAGCAGTCAAGCTCTGGATGGAGCAATATTTTACTTACATGGACAAGAGACACAGCAAGATCCGCTTCAGTTGTGAGTGTCAATCCTCCATGGACAGCAGGTCTCTCCTGGATGACAACAGTAGGGCAATTTGCCTAGTGCACCTTCTCGTGCAGTAATGGAAGAAACCAGCAGTGGGGTTCATCAGGTGTCATGTGATGCACATGCTGCAGAGACAAAAGAACACTCATTACCCCTGGAAAAGGAAAAGATATTCCCATATAAGGCAATAAGGCAGTAAGGCAATAAGCCTGACACAGTCTGTTTGGGTTCTTCCTCTCTTGGTAAGGATGTGTTCCAGGCTCAAGGCCCATTCCTACATGGCAAAGTGGAGGCTGAAAGACTACCGTCGTGGACTGCTTTTTCCAATAGAATGCAATTAACATTTTACCTGGAAGTCATATTTAAAATTTTTCTCTTCCTTTTGAACTAACTGGAAACCATGCTCTGCTATTTATTTATTTATTTATTTTTGGCTGTGTTGGGTCTTTTTTGCCGCACACAGGCTTTCTCTAGTTGCGGTGAGCAGGGGCTACTCTTTGCTGCAGAGCACGGGCTCTAGGAGCACGGGCTTCAGTAGTTGTGGCACGTGGGGTTAGTTGCTCCGTGGCATGTGGGATCTTCCTGGACCAGGGCTTGAAACCGTGTCCCCTGCATTGGCAGGTGGATTCTTAACCACTGTACCACCAGGGAAGTCCCTGCTCTGCTATTTTAACATCAAAATATTTGCCATTTCCTTATTTCAGTAACTAAGTATATCGTGAAAGGTAAATTATTCACTATCATTCAATTGTACAATTATAATAGTCTTATAATTGGTCAATTATATCCCTTTCATGTCTCCGAAATTGTACACATTTTAATTAGAATTGTGCTTATAAAATAAAACTTGCATATTATAATTTTCTTACCCAAACATTTTCTAGTTTACTCATGAAATTAAAAAAAAAAATGTTCCCAGTCATTATTCAAAGTCAACTAACCCATTTATCCACTATCGATCCCCTTCTACCCAACACTGGGGATGTTACTCAATAGAGCTGACTTAGTGCCAAGTGATTTTCATAATCTGAGTTTTGGAATTGGCTGTTTTAGACAAGATCAGTTGCTGAAATCCTTCTGAACTCTCCTGGTTCCTGCACACACAATGCCTTTCTTATATAAATATACATATTTTTCAAAACAGGTCAAATCTTAACTTATTCAAAATGCTTTTAAAATAAAGCCGTCACCTAAAATCGGTCTTTAGCTTTTCCATATTTCCATTATATATTGTTTATAATTATATCTTAGAGCTTATTAGTTTGTCAAGTAATAGACATAATTTATAGATACGTGGTATCTATACCACGTATCTACATGGTAGTATCCATTTTATCTCATTGTCAGAGAGGAAAGCAGATCTATGTCTTTTGGATTTTTTTCATTATAACTTCTTACATTTATTTTACACTTAATATTAGTTTAAAACACATTAGCCAACATATAAAAAATCTGTTTGCATTGATATGGTTTTCCACTTTGTACCTCATATACAGTGTACAACAAATATATAATAAGACTCAGGAATGTGTTTCGATTTGTCTACTAATATGGTTCTTTGGAATAATCACAATGCTTTTATTGTTTCAATGATTCATTATATAATTTACCAATTAATGAGTGGTATCAATTTGCATTTGAGTGTTTGAGGTAGATGATCTCGATAATTTCCTAGTCTATTTCTGTAGAAGATCCAAGAATTATAGGGTTTCAAATGATAGGGAATAAAAAAAAATCTAATACCATTATGAAATGAATTTCCCTTTTCGTATTACTTATATTTATGGCATGAGAACATTAAGTCTGGTAGTAGTTACATAATTCTGAATATTAATAAAACACCTAAATCAACAAAACTGTTGCTCTGCAAAAACAGCTTAATTATTATAAAAGATAAATATTATTGATATTTGCTATATTCAACTACTGTTGGTTATTAATTGAAGCCATGCTATTTAGTAAAACTGAAATGATATTTAAAATACTTACATATTTACAGGCATTGAATAGAAAGTTGATTCAAATATTCCAGAAAGCAAATTTTATACAAATTAAGATAGATTTGATTATCTGCCAAACCACATTTGCCTTATAGGCCAGATAAGAGCTGAACAATTATTGTGTGCTTTCCAGGCGCCAGATATTAATCTGGTAGAATCTTGAAACCAAAGTATCCAGCTTTGCTTACTTATCAAATGCACTCCAGAGAATAATGTTATTTTATTCATTTACTTAGTAGAGCTGCTATATCAGCACTTCCAAGTTAATTTTCATTTTACTCCTAGGGATGGCATGCAGGAAGAGGGGTGGAGATATTAATGTCAATTCCAAATATTATACATTATTTATTATGTATAATGAGAGTTTGTAACTAAAATAAAGCAAAACAATGAAAACAACTAAATAAAAAATAACTATAATGTTATTAACACTTTCAATGCTATACTATTTTGT
The DNA here is from genome assembly GCF_008692025.1 of Phocoena sinus. Taxonomy (NCBI): domain Eukaryota; kingdom Metazoa; phylum Chordata; class Mammalia; order Artiodactyla; family Phocoenidae; genus Phocoena; species Phocoena sinus. Next base: position 55,705,808 of record NC_045780.1, on the reverse strand, counting down.
AACTAGATATTACTTTATGCTATACTTATTTATAGGTATATTCTAGTATATACTGAGCATACAGCTACAAATAAGAAGCAGTATTTCTTAACCATAAAATTCATCACCCTGCACCCCAAACCAACTTGCTTCTCTATCCTAGTGCCCAAGTAACTGGACTCAAAATTCAAAATCATCTTTATCACTCTTTATATCCAAGTCCCCTTCTTTTGCACATATTCATTAGGTAGCCAAATACTATGAATTCTGGCCTGCTCTTCTTTTCATACAACTGTCTTTTCTTCATTTCCTCTTCCACTGCCCTAGTTCAACTCTTAAACAGGTCTCACCTAAATGACTCTGCACCATCTTTTGTCCACTTGTCATGGATTCCTGAAGTTGTTGCTCAAATATGTTTTCTTTACTTGAGATCTGATCATACAAGTCAGTTGCACTGAACTGTCACTAACTCCTGTTCACTTATTGAATTTAGGTCAAGTGTGGGTACAGAATGCAAGACCCTTCTGGATCTAAGCTCTTTTTATAGAAATTTCTGTACTTCCCTGTGTTCGATTCTGATTTTTATTTGCTCCTCCCTCATTTCTAACATTTGAAACCCTAGACTTAATTCAAAGACTAATTCAAGTGCTTTTTCATCCTGTAAAATATTTCTGGTTGCCTCCCCCAGGACAGACTGACTCATAAAAAGATCAGTATTAATAAGCTTTTAATTCCCAAATCACTGGAACTTGTTTTACGTTTATACTTGGACACCAATTCTCATCTTCCTTTGCTATTTTGTTTGTACAATATTTTCTGCTTTGTTGTCTGGATTTAGGCTTCGTTTACTTTAAGCCAGTTTGATTATGCTTTGGAATAATAAAATGTATATGTTGACTAGAGTCAGCTGATTTCTTCTCTAATGGAAATTATTAAGTCCAATCCTTGAAGTACAAAGCAAATCATCCTCCACTCTCCCTAACCCAGGCATTTTAAAAAATCTGTGCAAAGCAGAACTTCTTAGAATCAAGCCTCTATTGGTTTTCTTAGAAGGAGAAAAAACAAATGTCCTTTGCTCACGAAGACCAAGATGTACCTGTAAAGTATTTCACAGGCCTACATCGATTAAGAGGTAAAAGGACTGTTTTTTAATCAGTGTTGCTTGGAAGACTCTGCCCCATTTCCCAAAAGCCCTACCTTATAAAGTTGCTTTCTTTTTTCTTACCTTCAATGTCAACTCTCTGATGTGCAGGTGGGGGGTTAAAAAAAAAAATCATCCTCTTAAACACAGTGCTGCTTCCTTGGAGTACCTGAGTGAGTCATTCAACCAATCACATTAGTCTGAATGCTATCAGAATCATATTTTCAAATCTCAGCAGATCTTGTGAAGTAAAATATTTATTTTTATTTTTAAATAATCTCTAGTTGCTAACCAGTTATTACTAGGCAAGAAACTAAGATTCAGGTCACTGACTTAATGGCAATCATTCTAGTTTAGTTACTTTATTAATCACCTGGTGATTGTGTTATTAATGTAACTCAAATCCAGCCTTGAAGTCTACCTCAAGTCAACCATTAAGTTGCAACCACTTGTTTTATTTAAGGTTCATGCCATAAAATTTTTAAAATTGCTATTATATTACATCAAATAGCCTTTGTCCTTTGATAGTTTATGTTTGTATATAAATACTATGAATATGGCTTTCTTATAATCTTATTACATTTATATTGTATTTAAGCCTAGTTTTGCATTCTAAAATATTACTAATTTTTATTAGTAATATTAATTTTTATTAGTAAAAGCATAATAATATTCCATTCTACAGAATAACTGACTCCCTTACATATGAATTTGGTAAAAAAATCCAGTTTACTAGAAATCATTCATATCCTGCCAGAAATGTAGGGTGATATTACTGGCATGGCACCATTAAGAAACCCTTGATAACTATTTAGCTTTCATTTAACTGGATAGAAAATTTAATCAAACACATAGCAATTCAGTGTTTTAGGAAAGAACATCATAATGTTTTTTTCAATACAAAGGGAGAAAATGCATTAGCAGTCAAGCCACTTTACATGCAGGTTGATTTAATTTTGATAGCAATTTGAAAAACATTTGATGTATGGCCAAATTGTCTTCTATTAAACTTGTGTATTTCTTCATTCAGTGTTTAGGAAATACTTGGTACCAATGATTACAATTGAAAAAGAAGAGTCCTGTACTATAGATTTACATTTTAAAAATGACTCATTTTAGGTATTTTATTTTTACTTGATTTAAGTAAAATGGAATATTTTCCTTGTTTAGGTCCTTTAAATAGCATGTCTTTAGTTAGTACTTAGAACCTGAAATCCATCTATAGTTACTAAGCTCACTGTTAAAATCAATATTTCAAACATGACTAAGAATGTTTTCTTTCAGAATTTCATAGTATGTTAGAACTAAAATCAAATCAATAATTATAGTAGCATCTTACAAGTGACCTTTTACATTTGTCCAAAAGGGAAAGTGAAATAAATTTTATCTGGAGCAATATTTAAGCAATCAGTCAAATTAGAGTGGATAGGAAGATTGAAAAAATCCAGGAAAACCCGTGAAAAGAAAAAGGATTTAAAAAATTCATAAGAGATAGTAGGAGGGCTATTGAATTATTTTACATGGCTATAATGGAGGGATGGTGTACACATGTATGTACATGCATAATATGTGTATGTACATAAATATATGTGGGTATATATTACTTATATTTATATTTTTCTGGGAGTTAAACAGAAAAGATGAAAGATAAATAGGCAACCTTTGTCACTGACTTAATTGCCTGCTCAAAGAAGAATGGATTTTGCTGTGTAAAATGGTAATCTATTTGAGAGTTCTCTGCAGGGAGGCATTTTGATCAGATGACTATTTAAAAACGATCATTTACCACAGTGTGGAAACTGGCTTAGAGAAGGACAGGTTAAGAAAGGGAAGCAAGAAGATGGATGTTATTATGGGAGTCTACGTGAGAAAGGATTAGATGATGATGTTCTGAAAACCTGTTTTAATTTTACTATAACAGAGTAACAGAGTGGCAGGTATATTAAGCTGGTATAATAAACTGACTTACCCACATGAATTTGTTATTTAAAATTCACACTCAATAGGCACTTCTTAGATATTGAACTAAAATGCCATATAAATTCAATAACAATGCACTTTCCAATAAACTTTGCAGCAATGACATTTGCAGTAAATTAGTTTCCAATAAAATAAAAAAAAATTTGTTTACTATTCTTTATAAGTATTCTTCTAATACGTTTTTTTTTTTTTTTTTTTGCAGTATGCAGGCCTCTCACTGTTGTGGCCTCTCCCGCTGCGGAGCACAGGCTCCGGACGTGCAGGCTCACCGGCCATGGCTCACAGGCCCAGCTTCTCTGCAACATGTGGGATCTTCCCTGACCGGGGCACGAACCCGTGTCCCCTGCACTGGCAGGTGGACTCTCAACCACTGCGCCACCAGGGAAGCCCTCTTCTAATACTTTGACTTCAATTAAAAGTAGGAATCTAGATAATTTAAATTATACATGAAATCTCTTCCATTTTATACCTGATTTTCCTCTATCTGTATTGCAAAACCTGAAGGATATATTTTAAATTCTATTTTTGGTACATGTCTTAGTTGGCTTGGCTACTGTATCAAAATACTGTGGACTAGCAGGAAGTCTGAGATCAGAGTACCAGCATGGTTGAGTTCTGGTGAGGGCCTGCTTCCTGGTTTGTAGACAGGACAGTTTCACTGTATCATCACATGGCCTAGAGAGAACCCTGGTCTCTTCATTTCCTTATATGGGTACCAGTGATATCATGGGAAATCCACCCAACATGACCTCATCCAAACTCAGTTTCCTCCTAAAGGTCCCACCTCCAAACACTACCACACTGGGGATTAGGGCTTCAACATATGAATGGAGGGGGGTACACAATCATTCAGTTCATAAAACTAGAAGTAATTATGAGTTGAAACACATAGATTTATTAAAATACTGTCAATCTCAAATTACTATTTACTTAACAAGACAAAAATAAAGAAATTATATAAAGGAAAATAATTCCCTCTTCTACTCTCCCAATTATATTTTGCTATTTTAACTCATCAATTTGCTGTGCATCTTTTCATACAATTCTCAGTGTTCTTACAAACAAAATTTTATATAAGATAAATTAATATGTAGTTTTCATCCTTACACATAGTATTACTATATGATGGCATGTTCTATATTGAGTTGAAATACATAAAACAGTGGAGAAAATAGTCAAATAATGTAAGCCACTCATTCTTGGTATTTCTGTTTATATTACACGATCATGTCTGTGCTACAATTTTTACTTTTCTTATAATTTGTATCTAATGCTATTTACACAGCTGCCCATCTTCCTTACTACAGAAAGGAAAATTTATTTGATGAAATGTGAACACATTAATGCTGAAGTCACACAAATTAGTTGAAGTGTCAGTTGACCATACTCTAATCACACTCTTGAGCTTTCTCTCTAGTCCTCAAATATGTTCAGGGCCTTTACCCTTTAATAATGACTTCTTTTTTCTTTACGTAAGCTTCATGAGATTCTGGACCTCATTTTGATTTCTCACCCTTGTATCTCTACTGCCAAGCTCAGTGCCTGATCATTATAGGTTCTTATATATATTTATAAATGCATCGCTATTAAGCACCCATTGGTGCAGATTGATTTGGTTTACCACTCAGCAAAATCCTCTTCATCTTCTAAAGCTATGTAGAATCTACTCAGGTGCTCAATTCTTAGAAATTTGGGTCTCATAGGAATTTGGTTTCCTGTCTACAGGGAAGTTAGACATTCGAGAAGGGACTATTAAAAAATCAAAGCATTGCCTATGGCTATTCTGTGTTCACTTTTTGTCTTTGATCTGCCAGTCATCCCATGTGATGTATTTCTTTTCCCTCAAGCTAGTCTTGAATTATTTTTCTTTCTTTTTTTTTTTTGGAACATTTATTGCTGATTACATCATTTGCCAAGATGGGGCATGTATGTCTTGGCAGGGGTCAAATACCAAACTCAGCTATTTTAAGAACAGAGCAGCATCAGGATGATTCTTACTGTAATTGGTAAAAGACTGTTGATTTGAAGGATGTACATATCATTTCCCTGAAGTTTTCCTAAAAAACTAACCTTGGGGAAGGGGAAGGAGATATAGAAATAGTCAATGTATACATACAGTAAGTTCTTCAACATAAATTTTGTTTATACATTTATACATATACACAGACACAAAGATATACACACACGCATATATAAACATATATTTACATAAATGTACATGTATGTGAATGGGCATTCATATACACACCCACAACTGGCAAGGGTTCATGCTTTCTATATTTATCATTTTTAAGTAATAATTTATTTTATCTGGCACCCTTTTGGTATATTGAAATACCAAAGCTTGGGACTACTTGCTTAATGCTATAGCAATATATTTCTAACAGATTATTCAAATATTTTTATTCATCCTGAAAGACGTATCTGCAGGGAAAAACTCTTATCTTTTCAATACCACACATGATTAAGCTTCTAAATTTTGTAATTGCCAGCAGAGATTTTCTGTCAAGCACATTAATTTGATGTTTGATCTCAATCTGTTAATGACTTACATCACACTTAGGGCACATTAGGCAAACTGAGCTCCATGTATTTAAATTTGGGGACTTGTGTTTGGAATGTTTAAGGGAATGATGGTTCTGATCATGTTTAGGTATTTTTTTAAAGATGATGTCAATAGTATATTGGTACAGAGTTTAATTTTAATCAACACCCATATGCATTTCAATTTATATGGGAACATTTTTTCTGATTATTTGTAAGTTCATTATAGATATTTTACAAAACAAAATTTTTTTTTTTTTTTTTTTGCGGTACACAGGCCTCTCACTGTTGTGGCCTCTCCCATTGTGGAGCACAGGTTCCGGACGCGCAGGCTCAGCGGCCATGGCTCACGGGCCCAGCCGCTCTGCGGCACGTGGGATCTTCCCAGACCGGGGCACGAACCCGTGTCCCCTGCATCGGCAGGTGGACTCTCAACCACTGCGCAACCAGGGAAGCCCATAAACAAAATTATTTTTCAAACATTAAAAGAGAGTAGCTCTCACGAACATTTATTTTGAGTTATTTGAGGGGAAACAGAGTGAGTACAGACAGAATTTTTCAATTTCTTTCTTTTAAATTTCATCTTTATATTTAAACAATTATTTTTAAAGTGCATCAGTTGTCATGCAGATTATTTGGGTTATCTTAAACAATAATGTTAAGAAGGCAAACAACATTGCTTTCATGCTTGTGATACATTAATCCTTATTTGGGATCTTGCTAAACAATCTTGTTAGATAATTTGTAGTTAATTATTTTTTTTCCTATTTAGGGAATTATGTCTTTTGTGAATTACAAAAGACTGCTTATTTAATTTCAAGTCTTTAATCTTATCTCTTATTTGCTCCACTCGCCCGCCCTCCACGCCCCCCACCCTGCCGCCTTATTCAGTGGTTAGTTCTAATCACCCTGGCCTGCCCTCAGCAAGAATCCTAGTTGGTCAATCTGGCAAGAATTTCCCTTTCCCTTAATGTCTCGTCTTAGCAACTTCAATTCAGCAGCAAATTATTGATTAGTGCCTTTATGAGCTGTAAGAGTAGCTCAAAGTTATATGATTCACTGTAATACATGCAAGTCAGTGTATATAAAGGTGTTAGAAAAATGAGAAATAACAACTAGATATAGGCTAGATAAATTCTCTTGATACTGATGAGTATCTGAAAAAAAGTGACACATTTATGTGATTATCACCAGCTGAAACAGCCATATCTTTGGAAACTACAGCCAAAAACTAAATAATTGGCCCACGGAAACCAATATTGTGCAGACATTGTTGAAATAGCTATCCGCATTTTTAAGTGAAATGCATATTGTTATAAAACTTTTTTGGGGGGGAGGGGGAAACAGGCATCATTTGTTCAGAAAGAAAAGTACTTCAATTAAGCATAGTTTATATGTATTTTATTTATATATTTTTAAACATTTTTTAAAGGAATTTTTTCTTTTTTTAAAAAAACTTTAATTAATTAATTAATTAATTTTTGGCTGCATTGGGTCTTTGCTGCTGCGAGCAGGCTCTCTCCAGCTGTGGCGAGCAGGGGCCACTCCTCGTTGCAGCATGTAGGCCTCTCACTGCGGTGGCCTCTCCCACTGAGGAGCACGGGCTCCAGGCGTGTGAGCTCTGTAGTCATGGCTCTTGGGCTCCAGAGCGCAAGCTCAGCAGTTGTGGCGCACGGGCTTAGTTGCCCTGCAGCATGTAGGATCCTCCCGGACCAGGGATCGAACCCGTGTCCCCTGCATTGGCAGGTGGACTCCTAACCACTGTGTCATCAGGGAAGCCCTATACGTATTTTATACAGCTGCTTTAAATTAGTGTTTCTAGGATGTTGACTTTATAAACAGTAGATATCAATAGGGAAACAGCTGATAGAAATACTCCATGCCTTACGAAGCAAGTGCTTGAGGATGCAAAGGTGGGGTGACCACGAATGAGAGAAAGCTGACATGTGACCTCACAAGTCAAAAGAAGGAACATGACTATAAATATTTCATGGGTCAAAAAAAGAAAAAGTTTTTTACCTTCTTAAAATAAAAATATTTAAACCACATTTTCCAAAAAAGGAAGCAAAAAGGCAACCTTTATTTTCCAATATGTGAAAAGCACCACTTCACATTTTTTCTATAGAGACTTTATTTTTAGAGCAGTTTTAGATTCACATTAAAATTAAGGGGGTGGAGAGATTTCCCAGGTACACCTGTCCTCACACATGAATAGCCTCTCACATTATCAACATCACTCACCAGAATGGTACATTTTTTTCCAAGGATGAACCTTCATTGACACATCATAATCAGACAAAGTCCAGAGTTTACCTAAGGGCTCATTCCTGGTGGTGTACATTCTATGGGTTTCGACAAAAGTATAATATATATATACATTATTGTAATTTCATACAGAGTATTTTCACTGCCTTTAAAACCCTCTGTGCTGGGACCTAATGAAACTTAAAAGCTTTTGCACAGCAAAGAAAACTATAAATAAGACAAAAAGACAGCCCTCAGAATGGCAGAAAATATTTGCAAACGAATCAACGGACAAGGGATTAATCTCCAAAATATATAAACAGCTCATGCAGCTCAATATTAAAAAAACAAACAACCCAATCCAAAAATGGGCAGAAGACCTAAATAGACATTTCTCCAAAGAAGACATACAGATGGCCAAGAGGCACATGAAAAGATGTTCAACATCACTAATTATTAGAGAAATGCAAATCAAAACTACAGTGAGGTATCACCTCACACCAGTTTGAATGGGCACCATCAGAAAATCTACAAACAGCAAATGCTGGAGAGGGTAAGGAGAAAGGGAACCCTCTTGCACTGTTGGTGGGAATGTAAATTGATACAGCCACTCTGGAGAACAGTATGGAGGTTCCTTAGAAGACTAAAAACAGAATTACCATATGACCCAGCAGTCCCACTCCTGGGCATATACCGTGAGAAAACCATAATTCAAAAAGACACATGTACCCCAATGTTCATTGCAGCACTATTTACAATAGCCAGGTCATGGAAGCAACCTAAATGCCCATCAACAGATGAATGGATAAAGAAGATGTGGCACATATATACAATGGAATATTACTCAGTCATAAAAAGGAACAAAATTGGGTCATTTGTAGAGATGTGGATGGACCTAGAGACTGTCATACAGAGTGGAGTAAGTCAGAAAGAGGAAAACAAATATCATATATTAACACATATATGTGGAATCTAGAAAAATGGTACAGATGAACTGGTTTGCAAGGCAGAAATAGAGACAGAGATGTAGAGAACAAATGTATGGACACCAAGGGGAGAAAGTGGGGGGAGGGTGGGGGTGCTGGTGGGATGAATTGGGAGATTGGGATTGACATATATACACTAATATGTATAAAATAGATAACTAATAAGAACCTGCTGTATAAAAAAATATTTTTTAAAAAAACCCTCTGTGCTCTGCCTAGTCATCTCTCTCTGCCCTCACCACTGGAAACCAATGATCTTTTATTGTCTCCATACCTTCTCCAGAATGTCATATAGTTGAAATTATATATAATGTAGACTTTTCACTTGGTAATGTGCATTTCAGGTTTCTCCATGTCTTCATGCCTTGATAGCTCATTTCTTTTCAGCACTAAATAATATTCCATTGTCTGGATAGACCATAGTTTATTTATCTGTTTACCTACTAAAGCATATGTTGGTTGCTCCAAAGTTTTGACAGTTATAAATAACCTGCTATAAACATCTGCGTGCAGGTGCATTGTGGACTTAAGTTTTCAACTCCTTTGGGTAAATATTAAGTAGTGTAATTGCTGGATCGTATGATAAAGAGTATGTTTAGTTTTGTATAAAAAAAAAATACACCAAACTTTTCCAAAGTATCTGTAGCATTTTGCATTCCCAGCAGCAGTGAATGAGAGTTCTGATTGCATCATATCTTTACCAGCATTTAGTGTTGTCAGTGTTCCAGATTTTGGCCATTCTATCAGGTGCATAGTGGTATCTCATTATTGTTTTAATTTGCATTTCTCTGATGACATATAATGTAGAACATCTTCTCATATGCCATCTGTGTATCTTCTTTGGTGAGGTATCTGTTAAGGTTTTTGGCCCATTTTTTAACTGGGTTGTTTGTTCTCTTATTGTTGAGTATTTTGAGTTCTTTGTGTATTTTGGGTAACAGTCCTTTATCAGATTTGTCCTTTGGAAATCTTTTTTCCCAGTCTGTGGTTTGTCTTCTTATTCTCTTGACACTGTATCTTATGAGCAGAAGTTTTTAATTTTAATAAAGTCTAGCTTATTTATTTCATGATTTTTACTTTTGGTGCCACATCTAAAAAGGCTTCACCATACCCAAAGTCACCTAGGTCTTCTCCAATGTTATCTTCTAGGAGTTTTATAGTTTTGTGTTTTATGCTTAGGTCAGTGATCCATTCTGAGTTAATTTTTGTGAAGGGTGTAAGGCCTGTGCTTAAATACATTTTTTTTGCATGTGGATGTCTATTTGTTCCAGCACCATGTCTTGAAGATATTTTTGCTCCACTGCATTGCATTTCCTCCTCTGTCAAAGATCAGTTGATTATATTTATTTCGGTCAATTTCTGGGCTCTCTATTCTGTTCCATTGATGTATTCCTAGCCAACACCAATACTACATTGTCTTGATTACTGTAGCTTCAGAGTAAGCTGTGAAGCCAAGTACAAGCATACCTATTTTTATTGCACTTTGCTTTATTGTGGTTCGCAATTTTATAATTGAATATTTGTGGCAACCCTGTGTCCAGCAAGTCTTTAAGCTTTAGAATCAATTTGCTGATATCCAAAAAATATCTTGATGGAATCTTGATTGGGATTGCGTTGAATCTATCGATAAATTAGGGAAGAACTGACGTTCAACAATATTGAGTTTTCCTATCCATGAACATGGATATCTCTCCAGTTATTTGATTCTTTTTGACTTCCATTTTACTAGCCACTTCTGGTAATGATCTGGTGACCAATATCTATTTCTAGCATTTTATGATTTTCCCCATAAGAGACTGTCTGAAAGTGTCAATTCCAGTTGTGCGAGTGATGCTGTTCTCAATTACACATAAATAAGGATTAATGAGGGAGTGTAGGAGTGAGATGCAAAGATGGCATGCAACAGTCCACTTCAGTTCATTGAAGTGTGGAATTTTTCATGGTGTTTTATTCTTATTGTTTGACATATTTTCTAATTTCCCTTTTAATTTTTGTTTAAATGCATGATTTATTTAAAAGTGTATTGTATTAATTTTCATTATTTAGTAGTATTTTGGGGTAAACTTTTTTGATTATCTTCAATTTAATTAACTTTTGTCCAAATAATATATTCAGCATGATCCTAGTTTGCTTTTTTTTTAGTTTTTAAGATTTAGTTAATGGTCTAGCTACGTGCGCTTGAAAATAACGTGTATTCCACAGATGTTTGATAGAGTATCCTAGAAACATCAATGAGCTCAAGTTGGTTGACAGAATTATTCAAGTCATCTATATCCATACTAATTTTTTTTAATTGGACTATAATTGCTTTAAAATGTTGTGTTAGTTTCTGCTGTACAATGAAATGAATCAGCTATATGTGTACATATACCCCCTCCCTCTTGGACCTCCCTCCCACCCCCACATCCCACCCATCTAGGTCATCACAGAGCACCAAGCTGAGCTTCCTGTGCTTTATAGCAGGTTCCCACTAGCTATCTATTTCACACATGGTAGTGCATATATGTTGATCCTAATCTCCCAATTCATCCCACCCTCCCCTTCCCCCTGCCATGTCCACATGTCTGTTCTCCACATTTGTGTCTCTATTCCTGCCCTGGACATAAGTTCATCTGTACCATTTTTCTAGATTCCACATATATGCATTAATATATGATATTTTTCTCTTTCTGACTTACTTCACTCTATATGACAGACTATAGGTGCATCCACATTTCTACAAATGACCCAATTTTGTTCCTTTTTATGGCTGAGTAATATTCCATTGTATATATGTACCACATCTTCTTTATCCATTCATCTGTCATTGGACATTTAGGTTGTTTCCATGTCTTGGCTATTGTAAATAGTGCTGCAATAAACATTGGGGTACATATGTCTTTTTGAATTATGGTTTTCACAGGGTATATGCCCAGGAGTGGGACTGCTGGGTCATTTGGTAGTTCTATTTTTTAGTTTTTTAAGGAACCTCCATACTGTTCTCCACAGTGGCTGTATCAATTTACATTCCCACCAACAGTGCAAGAGGGGTCCCTTTTCTTCACATCCTCTCCAACATTTATTGTTTGTAGATTTTTTGATGATGGCCATTCTGACTGGTGTGAGGTGATACCTCATTGTAGTTTTTGTGTGTGTGTGTGTGGTTTTGTTTGTTTGCTTTTTATTTATTTTTATTTACATCTTTATTGGAGTATAATTGCTTTACAATGGTGTGTTAGTTTCTGCTTTATAACAAAGTGAATCAGTTATACATATACATATGTTCCCATATCTCTTCCCTCTTGCATCTCCCTCCCTCCCACCCTCTCTATCCCACCCCTCTAGGTGGTCACAAAGCACCGAGCTGATCTCCCTGTGCTATGCGGCTGCTTCCCACTAGCTACCTACCTTATGTTTGGTAGTGTAGTTTTGATTTGCATTTCTCTAATAATTAGTGATGTTGAGCATCTTTCCATGTGCCTCTTGGGCATCTGTATGTCTTTTTTGGAGAGATGTCTATTCAGGTCTTCTGTCCATTTTTTGACTGGGTTGTTTGTTCTTTTGATATTGAGCTACATGTCCGTTGCTTCATTTGCAAATATTTTTTCCCATTCTGAGGGTTGTCTTTTTGTCTTGTTTATAGTTTCCTTTGCTATGCAAAAGCTTTTTAAGTTTAATTAGGTCCCATTTGTTTATTTTTGTTTTTATTTTCATTAGTTTAGGAGGTGGGTCAAAAAGGGTCTTGCTATACTAATTTTTAAAAATTTATTGCTGCTTATCATTAACTGAGAGATAGGTATTCATTTCCCTACCTATGACTGTGGATTTTTAAAACCTGTACATAAAGTTTTGTTTACTATGTTCTCTTGATGAAATTACCCTTTTATTATGAATAATTATTTTTTCTATGTTAATACTCTGTATCCTAAGATTTACATTATTTGTTTTTGGTATTGCCACATTGGCTTTCTTGTGCTTAGAGTTAGCATGTTAGGCCACTTTCTACTCTTTAACTTTCAACCTGTCTTTATATTTATAGTGCGTCTATTATAAAAAGAATATAGCTGTTTCCCTCTAGAGGAGTCTAGAGAGTGCTTTCATATAAACATGAGTCTTCTCCAGTGCATCTTTCAAATGCTATACATCCTCCAGTTTCCAGATGTTTTGGGTTTCTCTCCAGTGTCTTCAAACAAGATTTCCCTCAGCAAAGTTTGTAATCTTTTTATGTAAAATGTTAAGTCTTACACAGGTTACTTTGCCATTAGCAGATCAAAAACTTTCTAAATTTCTGTCTTTTAGTAGTGAAATACTCCACTTGGAATATTACTTATTACTGTTTCTAATGTCATCATTAAATAACAAAATTGAACAGAGTAAAATTTAAAGATCTTATTGACTTTATTCAACCATTCACGAATTAGGCAGCATCCCATCTAGCAGAAAAAAAGAGCTCTAAGGAGCTGTACAAAAGGGAAGACTTTTATAGGGCAGAGGAGGTGGGACAGGGAAGTTATTAGCAAAGAGTAGATTGTTCAGGCAAAGTCGCCTTCCTTTGGGGGATGGCAGGAGTCTATCAGGTGGATTACCTCACTAGTGCTGACCTGGTAATTCCAGACTGACTGGTTACATTACTGGGAGAGGCTGAAACTGCAACTAGATTAGGTGTTGCATCTCTGTTTGGTGATGAGGGTTTAGCACAGATGAATTCTTTTGGGCCTGTTGTCTTTTAACATCATACATATGCAATACAGAGACTCCCTTAAAGATATCCCAGGGGTAGGTTGAGTACATATGTAAACTTTCTCCTTTAGTTGTATATTCCTTTCAAATAAAGTTAATTATTAAAATTTTATCAAGTTTTCTACAGAAACATAATACATTATTTGTAAAATGTATCTCTTAGTTCTATAAAATTAGATTTGATATTCTCTCAAATAATTAGCAATATATATTTAATTTTATCAGAAACCACTGCATAAAAATTCATACTTCAAGATAATATTAACATAATTATTTTAACTCAAGTTGATAAATTATGTTAGTGTGTAAATATATATTACAGGTCACTTTAGAAAACAATTTGGTAGTTTCTCAAAAAGATAAAAATAAAACTAGTATATGACCTAGAAATTCCACTTATAGGTATGTATCCAAGGGAAATGAAAACATATGCCCATAGAAAGAAACATATGTGAATATTCACAGCATCATTATTCATAATAGCCCAAATTAAACAATCCAAATAGCTATCAACTGGTAAACAGATATACACAATGTGGTATATTAATAAAATGGCATACTATTTAGCATTGAAAAGGAATAAGCTACTGACACGGGCTACATCTTGGATGAATGTCAATCTATATTGTTAATTTAAAGAAACCAGACCCAAGAGACAATGTATTACATGATTCCATTTATATTACACAGTCAGGAAAGGCAAATTTATAGAGACAGAATGCAGATTAGTGGGTGCCTAGGGCTGGGATAAGATTGGATATTTACAGTAAATGGGCATATGAGATCTTATTGTAGGGATAAGATTGTTTTAAAATTGATTTATGTTAATAGTTGCCCCACTCAGGATAGCTACTAAAAATCATATGAAATGACTCAATGTAAATTGGCAGATTTTATGATGTGCGAACGACTTCTCAATAAAACGATTTAATGAAAAAATGAAATAAAAACATAATGAAATAAAATACACTAATCAAAATTAATTGGAAAATCAATAAACCTACTGTATCACTGAAATTTGCAAACATTTCGAAAAGGCAGATTTTGCAGTATTTTCAAATAAGTTCACGTGGATTTACACATGCCTACTTTCCAATGGACAAAAAGGATAATGCTTAAATATGGTATGTGACCTTCTGGATGAGTAGGTGAGCTTACCTACACTACATCATACTCCCCTGAAGGAATATTTAAAAATTGCTAAGCCTATTGGGAAATTCAAATAGCCTCATTTAGTTTTCATCTTTTTTCTCTTTTCATGCCAAGTCTCTAATGGAAGTGCTAAAGAGCAATGAAATGGCCGTAGACAGGAAGCCAGAGAAAAAGAGAGAATAAAGAGCCAAATAAGCAGCCTTTAAATACGTGAGCTGATTGATTGATTCAACCCATTTAGACAACTATCTTAATAGCTCTGTTTGTTAAAATCTCCTGGTGGTCTTGCCAGATACTCTAAAATAGCTGTGATTCAGAAACAATATGAATTGTGTTTAAGCACAAAAGACGAGGAGTCAGACAATTTTGATTTAAATAGAGGCTCTGTTAAGTTCTGATCTCCTAGGTTCAGGTCCAATTCATACTGATTTATGGACTTAATGAGGTCACACACATAAAACACTTAGCATAGTATCTGGTACATTGTATTTACTCAAAATACAATCGTGGAATTAATTAATTAATACACAACAGCTGTCATTAATATTTTAGAAAGTCATTCAGGAGGAAATCATCAGAGTAGACCACCTACATTGAAGGTAATAGAATGCTAGAAAGCAGTTAAGTTGATCTATTCAAGAAACTTCAGTTTGGCAGGGAAAAGGCGGTGATTGACTGCTTGGTCCATATAACTGAGCAATACAGCCCAAATAATTAAGTTATTTTACAAACCTAAGTTTTTCATGATTTTTTTCTGTTTAAAATAATAAGATAAATAGTATAGAGTTACAGGATTAATGAACCCAGTTAAGAATTGAGCAATGATTGGGGAAAACATTTTTATCTGTTAGTTTTTAAGAAAAACATACAATTTTGACATGTCTCCTATTCACCTACCTCTCCTCTCTTTTTGCAGATAGAAAGTAGATACATCTTAATGACATTCTATGTCACCTTTATAATTATATCTGGTCCTAATTCTTATCTTTTACTATCCTCCAGCAATAGGGAATTAGAAGTTCTTTATATGTTCCCAAAAGACTATCTGGCTTCATGATTATCCTTAAATTTCAAATGATGTTTCTGCATCATCTTCAGAAAAGAAACAGGAGATGTACTTTAAGTGGGATGAACTACACCATTACACAGAAGAAGTAAAAGTGTAAATCATGAGGACCATAAGAATATTATTTTGCTCTCAGCAACAAGTGCGTATGCAAAGATGAACTCCAGGATATATGAACTAATCAGACAACCTACAAAGAATATATAGATATATATAGAATATACAGATAGATATATATCTATTCTATAGATATATACCTATATATTCTATATATATCTATACAAACTTTGATGCACAATTGAGAATTTGCCTTAATATATATATCTATATATTCTAGATATATATAAAATAGATATATACAGATATGTAGTACATTTGGATAGATCCGAATGTACTACATCATGCTTTTCAACAAGAGAATGCATGTAAAAAAATAAGTCACATTGATCTGTAGAGAAAGTGTAATCCTAGTATTATGTGATTTTAAAGTGAAAATATACTCATATACATTTTACTGAATATTTGCTAATTATTTTTCAATGATTAGAATAAACTTGTGGACAAAGCTTGGATATAACTGATGTTTTAATTAATGTTACTAAGCTAAAATGAAAATATTGCCAGCTTGGTAATGTAAAATTAGTTAAATTTGACATAATTTGAGGGAGGTAACAAAGAAGGAAAAAAGGTGGTGATGGGGATGGGTGCTTAATACATTTATTCTATGTAGTGGGAATCCATGAAGCATAGTTTAAAGTGGATGAAATAGAAATTGATGTTTATATAATTTTTATTTAAAACAACTAATGAAATTAGAGAATGACAATGTTGAAAGGACAGATGAGGATTGTATCAATTAAAAAAAATCCTCACTTTTGATAGCAAGCAATTCATTGATTATATAAAATAGTAAATAGCAAATTAAAAGTTCACTGTATAAATATATCATTTAGTTAAATAGAGGAAACGGACATATCTTAAAACACAATGTTAAGAATTATTACTTCTTGAAAATGAAACTGAAGATGGCAATACTGTTTTTCTGTAATAAACTATTTGTACTATTTTATTTTTTACAATGTTTAGGCATTATTAAATACAAGGGAAAGGATTTTAACACCAGCAAAATTATAAAGATTTCTACAAACTTTGATGCACAACTGAGAATTTGCCTTAAGGAAAGTATCCAGTATAATAAAAAAGCTATATGCATGAAAATTTTTATTGCAGAGTATGCACAAGGTTCAACATTGTGTGTGGAAACACTGAAGTATGGAAACAACCAATAATAAAGGGATAATATATGCAAGTATTAAACTGTTAAAAAGACTGAAGGAATTTGAATCTGTGGCTAAACTGAAGAAAAATATAATTGCATATATTCTACTGCATTTATAATGTATTTAGAAATAATTAGTCTAAAAAAAAACAGCTGCTAAGATGAGATAGCGGTTACTGTGGTTTTTTGTTGTTGTGGTTGTCCTTCTGTTTTGTATTGTTTTTGGCTTTCTAAACTTTCAAGGAATAAGGGCCCCAAAGGGAGGAGACTATAGTGACAGAATCAGGTGATGAAATATGAGGATGGGAATCCAAAGATCAAGAAGGGGAGGCATGCTTGGGACAGAGAATCAGAATTACACAGAGTGAATAGGTGGAAAGACTAGCTCAAGCGTTGCAGAATTTGGTCATAATGAAGGACAATCAAGCCACTGTGCTTCCTCAAGGTTGTGTCAATTGCCAAAAAAAGAAACAGTGAACACCCTCAGCTCTGAGACAAGAAACAACCCTGTGTCAAAGCAGTGGGCCCACGAAGAGGCTATCCATGCTAGGCAGGGCCATAAATTCCTGAAAGTGACAGTAACTTCTATAATACTTCTACCTGCAAATTAGCGGCATTGCCTTAAGGTCTTTGAGGGCCAGGTGAAGTATCTGTTGAGCTAACCTGTATCAATTGCAAAGGAAGTTCACTGATCAACTGATCCTCTAGTTTAGTACTTCCTTTTGACCATGACTTGTGCTACACCTATTATTTTCTTACTTTTGCATTGATTATGTAGATGAATAACTTTGAAAAGCACAATAAAAATAATAAAGACAAAATACACAGTTGCATACATGCATCTAGCAGAGACAACAGATTTCAAATCATCACATAAGAGGGACAACGGCTGGTGGTAGAATATGGTGAACAGAACTACCCACTTCCCCCCTCCAACTGAAAAAAAAAAAGGCAGGAACTTGATCTATTTCTCACACAGATTAGAAGAATAAGACAGTTGCTTGCATATTCCCTGGTAAAGCCAACATTTTCCCCCCACTTGTGCCACTTTACAGAAATAAATCTCTCATCCACCCAAGAAAAAAAAAAAGAAAGAAAAAAGAAAAGAGAAGCACTCAAACACTTTTCTTTTACTTACTTTTCTTGTAATTTTGCCTATCTATGATGAGATGAGGACTGACCCAGCACACTTAGCTTCAGAGGTATTTCTGAGATTTAATTTCATTTTGTTAAACTTAGTTCTTTGTAACACCCTACCTGATCAAACTAAAACAGTTTGCTTGGTTTTGAAGAAAGGGAGAGAAATTATAGGATTTAGCTGAAAACAAGGTTGCATTTTTATTAAGCCAAAAGATGATAATTATAACTTTAGTAGGCAACACATTAGCACGGAAATACAAATAACCTTGAGGATAAGTAGAAAGGCATAATATTTCCATGTCTTGTAAAGTCTGTGTTTCTGAGATAGCACTAGGAAGGCTTTAAAATTCTCAAATGATTTGCTCCACCTCTGGGGACTGCCTCCTGGTTGGTGATAAAGGTGGCTGTATTCAAGAAGGGTTGCAGTACTAAAGTTTTTTACCAAATGAATTAACTTACAGTCAAAACCTAAAAGAGTAATTTTACTTGCTCTTTTTAAAAAAACTAAAATCCATAATCTATAGAGCAAATTTTCAAAGAAAGAAACTTATGGCTCATAATGAATATCACTATCAATTTAAAGCCTTGATTTCTCTTTCTCTAAACATTATTTTTATTAATTATCACCTGCAAACTACTCCAGGCATTTTTCACAGATCCTGGCTCTCCATCTATCTGTTGGAGAGTTGATAGATGCAAAACACCCTACCACTACACTTTTACTAATTATTGAATTAGTAAAATTTCAATTCTATCAAACAATGAGGAATCATTCCCTATATAAATTTATCTTCCAAATACATATTCTGGTCTTCTTTCCCTTTTCCCATGCCAAAATGAAATTTAAATGAGAGATCTCTCATGATTTTGTGTTTTTACAATGTTTGCTGTGACAACTCTTAACCTAAAACCAGAAAGAATAACAAAGTCATATTAGGCACAATATGAACAAAATAAAATGTGGACTTCAAGAGTTAAAAAAATTATTTACAAATAGCCTACAACCCTGAAAATGATTATTTCAAGTCACTAGAGTTAGGGACTCATAGTCATAATTTATAACACCAAAAAGTAAAAGTACAGCCTAACAAAAGATCACCTGAAGAGCATGAATCTAGAAGATTATGAGCATCTTTCTATTTAGAAACACACAGTAAACTGTTCACCTAAAATTGCATGAAACATGTTCCTGGGCCCATTCAGGCAGAATTTAAAAGAAGAAATCCTGTCAAATAGTCTCTTTTCCCTAGGACAGGGTGACAGGTATGAGTGATCAAGAAGTGCAGTACACATAATCTATCTCAACTTTAGAAAGGCTCCTGATTCTGTCCTGCAAACCATAACATTAAACACTCTGGGAAAATATGACCTTGACTACAAAATTATTGACGAAGCTGAACACCTGGTTGTTGGTTTTTAGTGGATTCTGTCGACTGAGTTGGGGGGATAAAAGATGCCTTTAGTGATTGCTTCTTGACTCAGTGATATTTATTACCACCATCCATAACCTAGATTGATACTTTCAGAAAAAAAATGTCCTTGTTACTTGGGAATCTGGGGACAGGTATTATCAATCTGCCATTCACCATTTCATCTTCACTGTCCATACATCATTCAAACTGCACATATATCACTCTCTTTCCTTTTACAGCCATTCTTTACTCCATTATTTACCCTCTTTTAAATCATAAGTGAAGAACATAAGGAAATATTGTTATTCATTAATTTATTTGAAGTGCTACAATGTCATATTTTTCAGTTTGCAGGTAATGAATGAGATAATGCAATTGATTTCCAAAAATCTCTGTTCTGAAGACTTACGTGGGTTATATTTACAATTCAGCTTTCAAGACTCCTTTCCAGGAGTTACTGATTCATTGAGTTTGAATTGGAACCTGGGATTCCATACTTTCCACTAGTGTCCTACAACTAGGTATGTTTGGCAAACACTTATTTAAATATAATCGAACATGCCCTTCAAGTTTTCAAATCAAGAAGCAAATAGAGATAGGATATAGGATTAGCATTTGATGCTTTACTGATTCCTTTCACTAAAGTAGTTAAAATTCTATTTTAAAATGATCTGCATCTGAGATATGATGAGTAAAACAGAACTTTCAAGGAATATTTACATAAGAGCACTACATTATCATCAAAGTTACACATTAAAAAAACAAAACAAAACAAACTCTTAATATAGCTTCAAAGGGTTGGCATTAGTTACATTCTGATATAAACTGAGAGCCTCAGTCCTAGGTGTTATCTATCACAGAGTTTTCTGGCAAACGACTTAAAGACTGTTTCAAAGTTACTAACAAAGTGTACTCAATTCTGGGTAGAATATTCATGTTTAGTGTCTTTGTCTTTAGAGAATCCTAAAAAGCATGCAAAACCATTCATTCATATAAGTTCTTCCACTTTTGATCTGAAAATGTAGTTTCTATCAAGTGTAAGAAGTAGAGCAAAAATAGGTCATAGGTTGTCCATATACCCTAGATATGGAGAGTTAATAGAAAACAGCACCCTGGACTGACCACATGCTAAGAGATGGTATCCAAGTTCCCAAATAGCAAGAGTCTAAGGTTGACTTTGAAGAAAGATTGTAACCTTGTGCTAAACTTCAAATTACACTCGGCTGACTGCGGTCATTCTCTGCACTAGAGATCCGTTCCTCCTTCCTACTTCTCTTACTTCCTACACAGCCTTCTGCTAGCAAAAATTGAAAATGAGAAACCTAATTATATCCCAAACCTCCTCAAAAACTTCAATAGCTATATACAGCTGATATAATACAAATTGAACTCCTTTTCACTGAATGCTCATGGGCTGCCCTCTGCTCACATCAAAACCCTTCTCAGCTCTTTCCTGACTCAAACTTTATGTTCTAGTAACTCTAAACTATACACTTGTAGTTCTCAAACATACCAGACTCTCATACCCTTATGTCTACATAAATACTGCCTGGGATGCTTTTACCTTGTTGGTCTTCAAGCATATGTTTGGTTATCATTCAAGTCTCACCTCTATTTTAATTTCTAAATCTTCTATCATGAACAGCTCATACATAAATCACCAACTATATTAAATTTAATTTAGTACATAATAGTATCAGTATTTCCTTGTATTTGTTCCCCAAATAGCTATAAATGCATCATGATTCTTCATTAAAACAATTTTATAATTGGTAATTAAGATCTTAGATTCATCACAGAATGCTACAGCTAAACATGTCCTTAGATTTATTTTAACATAGCTTCTTTCTGTTAAACACAGTGAGTATGAATACACTGCATGAGGTCGTTTGGGAGTGAATCTCAGAGCTGAACTCTCCCAGATGTTTAAATGTCTTGATTCAGTTTTCTTCTAAGATCACTGCTGTTTCCAAATGTTAGGAAAATAGAATGATTAAATCTTAATTTGAAGTCATCTGTGAGAAGCCTCACCTTAACCTCCTGACATAAAATAGATAAAAGTTAAAATATTCTGCTCTTATTTATGTTTTATCTGACTTTAATGAAAAGCTATTAAATGTTAAAAAAAGAAGTCCTGTTCTAAGGTAAGACTTGTTTGTATCTACTTAAAAAATTCCTGGTTGTCCCAAATTTCCAAAAACAAAAAAAGCCTCAAATTCAAATGGAACATGAAAGTCAGTGAGAAATGTAGGTAGAATCTAATGTCACAATTGTATGCACTGAATAATTATCAGCTTGGCCAACGGACTTGTAAAAATATACAAAAAGCAATGTCTAAATTCATGTGGCTGAGAATATACTGATTATTTCATATCCTGCCAGGAATATGGAGGAGAAGTCTCTGGAATTCAAAATGTCAAACAAGAACCATTCGCTCCAAGCTGGGTATTTCTGTATATACATTATTAATACATTTCAAATTCATTTTCACATCATTTGTTAATAAAGTCTGTGATGGATCACATCTATTTGGAAGATCTCAGTAAACAACAGAATCTGATCATCGAAGTTCTAAAGTATCTCAAGACATTATGTTTACTCTATATTGTCTTTAATTAAATCTGTTTCTGTAGATGTGGTGTTAGCATAATTTCTGCATCTCTGTTCACTTATCTTTGCTAGATAAGATATATGTATAGTTCTGGGGATGTTTCTTGTGAAGAACTGTGATGGATATGATATTTTACCTTGTTTCATTTTTTAGTTATCACCTCATGGTGTAAAGAGGTTCTAAAGAAGCTTAATATTATAGAAAACATAGGGAAATATTCCCATAAGTATCTTTATTTTATAGATGCTGGCCGAATACAAGAAACTCCCTGGTCAGAGATACAAGATTTTATTACTTGTAGCACAACGGCACCACAGGCTACATGGTTGCACTGCTCTCCCTCAGCACCCCCTCCCACGTCCCATAGAGTGATACAGAGCAGCCCTGATGGATGCTGCACATGCAGAGGGTTTGCATCACAGGTAAGGAAACCAAAAGTTTAGGGAATCCCAATTATATAAGGAAGCTGATAGCAAACCTACCCATCTTTGTCCCAGATGGAGATACTATATTTATTATCTTGGACAGTAAACAAATCAGCACTCTGGCATGGAGAGAGCCATTAATGTTATCATTAAAGTTGTCCCCTATACAAACCTCCTTGGAAAGATTACTCCAGGATGAATACTTTCTAAAAACAGAGAGCACCAGCCCCAGATGGGTTCACTGGTAAATTGTACCACTTAACGAAGGTATTCTACCAATTCTCTATAACCTCTTTCAGAGGATAGAAGTGGAGACAACACTTCTTAACTCATTCTATGAGACTAGCATTACCCTAAAATCACACCAGAAAAATACATTACAAGAAAAGAAAACTACAGATCAATATCTCTCATGAAAATATATGTAAAAATCCTTACCAATATATTATCAAATAGAATCCAACAGTGTATAAAAAGAATTATATAGCACAACCAAGTGGGGTTTATTGCAAACATAAAAAGGTGGTTCAACATTTGAAAATCAATTAATGTAATCCATGACATCAATAAGCTAAAAAAAGAAAACTCACATGATCATATCAATAGGTACAGAAAAAGCATTTGGCAAAATCCAACATCTATTAATGACAGAAATTCTTAGTAAATAGGAATAGAGGAGAACTTCCTCAGCTTGATAATGAATATCTACAAGAAGTCTACAGCTAACATACTTAATGCTGAGAAACTTGAAGTTTTCCTACTCAGATCAGGTACAAGGCAAGAAAGTTTACTCTCACCACTCCCTCTCAACATCCTACTTGAAGTTCTAGTTAATGGGACAAGATAAGAAAAGGGAATAAATTTATACATGTAGGAAAGGAACACATAAAACTGTCTTTATTCACAGGTGACATGATTATCTGTAGAAAATCCAAAAGTATCAACAAATAAACTCCTGGAAGTAATAAACAATTATAGCAAGGTTAAAGAATACAAGGTTAATATATGTCAATCATTTTTCTATATACCAGTAATGAACACGTGGAATTTGAAATAAAAAACACAATCCCATTTATATATTAGCCTCTGATAAATTACTTAAGTATACATCTAATAAAATGTGTAAAAGATCTATATGAGGAAAGCTACAAAATTCTGATAAATGAAATCAACTAAAGAAAAGAAGAGATAGTCCATGTCATGGATAGGAATACACAATACTGTCAAGATGTCAGTTCTTCCCAACTTGATATATAGATTCAGTCACAATCAAAATCCTAGAAAGTTATTTATAGATAGCAACAAACTGTTTCTAAAGTTTAAATAGAGAGGCAAAAGCCTGACAATAGCCAACATGGTACTGAAGGTAAAGAACAAAGTTGAAAAACAAATATTACCCAATTTCAAGAGTCACTATAAGGCTACACTAATCAAGAAAGTAGGGTGTTGGCAAAAGAACAAATAAATAGATCAACTGAACAGAACGGAAGCCCCAAAACAGAACTACATAAATATAGTCAACCAATCTTTGACAAAGGAGCAAAGGCAATGCAATGGTACAAAGACAGTCTCTTCAAGAAATGGCGCTAGAACAACTGGATACCGATAGGCAAAAAAGAACCACAAAAAAATCTAGGTACAGACTTATACCCTTCACAAAAATTACCAAAATGTAACACAGACTTAAATGTAAAATGCAGAACTATAAAATTCCTAAAAAATAACATAGGCGAAAACCTACATGACCTTGGGTATGGTGATGACTTTTTAGGTACAACACAAAAAGCAAGATCCATGAAATAAATTGATAAGCTGGACTTAATTAAAATTAAAAACTGCTTTATGAAAGTCAATGTTCAGAGAATGAGAAGACAAACCAGAAACTAGGAAAAAAATATTTGAAAAGACACATCAGATAAAGACTGTTACCCCAAATATTAACAAAAGAACTCTTAAAACTCTACAATAAGAAAACAACCCAATTAAAAAACTAGGCAAGGGCTTCCCTCGTGGCGCAGTGGTTGAGAGTCCACCTGCCGATGCAGGGGACACGGGTTCGTGCCCCGGTCCGGGAAGATCCCACATGCTGCGGAGCGGCTAGGCCATGGCCGCTGAGCCTGCACGTCCGGAGCCTGTGCCCCGCAACGGGAGAGGCCACAACAGTAAGAGGCCCGTGTACCGCCAAAAAAACCAACCAAACAAAAAAACTAGGCCAAGGACCCTCACTAACACCTCACCAAAGAAGATATACAAATGGTAAGTAAGCATTAGAAAAGGTGTTCCACATCATAAATCATCAGAGACATGCATATGAAGATGAGATACTACTACACACCTAGTAGAATGGGCAAAATCCAGAACGCTGACAACACCAACTTCTGAAGAAAATGTGGAGCAACAGGAACTCTCAGTCATTTCTGGAGTGAGTGCAAAATGGTACAGCCACTTCGGAAGATAGCTTGGCAATTTCTTACAAAACTAGACATATTCTTTCCAT
Source organism: Phocoena sinus (assembly GCF_008692025.1). Taxonomy (NCBI): domain Eukaryota; kingdom Metazoa; phylum Chordata; class Mammalia; order Artiodactyla; family Phocoenidae; genus Phocoena; species Phocoena sinus. The sequence continues at coordinate 55,680,633 of NC_045780.1, read as the reverse complement.
ATGATTCAACACTCATGCTCCTTGGTATCTACCTGTTGACTTGAAACAAAGAGACTACCAGAGATTTCTCCAGCAAAGATAGTTTTATTTGGGGTCAGCAGGGAATTGCAATTCAGGGTCTGCAACCATGGCAAGCCATATGCAAATCCTGCATAGCAAAGGAAGGAGAATGCTTTTATAGAGATGAAAAGGAGGTTGGGTAGGCTCTAGTAAACAAAAATTCCATGGCTTTTCATTGGCTGAGTCCTTGCCAGGAAAGAAATGGAGTCTTTCTTCATCCTGTTGGGCTCTGTTATCATCACAGGGTGTGAGAGCTCCCCACTTTGGTCTTCCTACTCTATTTAACTGAGACTTCTATTTATTATTATTATTATTTTATATAACCAAAGGATTCAAATATTTATATCCACAGAAATCCTGCAAACAGATGTTCATGGCAGTTTTATTCATAACTGCCTCAGCATGGAAGCAACCAAGATATCTTTCAGTAGGTAAATGGATAAACTGTGGTACATCCAGACAATAGAATATTATTCAACACCAAAAACAATGAACTATCAAGTTATGAAAAGATACAGAGGGACCTTAAATGCATCTTACTAAGTGAAAGAAGCCAGTCTGAAAAGGCTCCATATTATATGATTCCAGTGGGGGATACTGATAATGAGGGAGGCTGTTTGGGTATAGGAAGTATATGGGAAATCTCTGTATCTTCCTCTCAATTCTGCTGTGAACCTAAAACTGTTCTAAAAATAAGTCAATAATAATAACAAAAACATTCCAGAACAAAAGTGGATTCAAGATGTGCAGAAACATGAGAGATCTATGGGAAATGTTCTCCCAAGTTTTCTAGAATCTTAAGGTTCATTAGGATCTCTTCAAACCATTAGGTAATAACTAAATAGAACTGTGCAAATGACTTCTCAAAACATCCAATTTTGGCTGTAACCTCATTGTACACAGTGGTAGCTGGATTCTTGTTTTCAGGTTCAGGTTCCCTAGGAGCAGAGACTAAAAGAAGGATTATTGTGCAAATGATATAGTAATGAAATTCTGTCATTAAAACCTATGAAAGTGTGAGGAAGCAAGATTAAGCATGAAAAAAAAAAGCTAGATAAAGATTTGATTTCAGCTGATCTCTAGCTTCAGCCTGAACCAACAGAGAGCATAAATGGCAGTACAAAGTTGTCAACCTTGAGGGAAGGTTGCTAGTTTTCTGTACTCCCGTATCTGTTAGTCTTTGGCTTTACCCATGCCTAAGGTGAGTGCAAAACTGTGAGCTACTTCTGGTTGTTTCAGAAAGCTCAATTTTGCCAAGACCATTTTTCAGGATAAGGGAACAGAGTTCAACTATTGTCAGACAACAGCCATAGTAGCTGAAACATGGGCACTCCAGCCCAATAAAGGTGATATGGGCAGGGTACCAACCGCGTTTACTACATAGTATAATGGCTTTATATAACATAATTAGGCTTCAAATAAAGTAATCTTAAGTTGCCTTAGAAATTTATTATATAAGTAGCCTTAACAAACATACATGTGTCAAATTCACCCATAAGCACACACATGTACTCATGTACACACAAACATGTACATATAGTTCCACTGTAACAGATATGGAATATGAAACATACATATTTAATTGACATAAATTTTTATATTTTATAATTTTTAAAGCATTCCTAATTAGAAAGGTGACTGATTCATTTTATTATTTGCCTAGAGATTCTAGATAATGCCTGATTATATTTTTTCCTCACACATTCCCTGCAGTAAGTTTTGGCAACGAAAACATCTCAGATACATTAGCATTGCACCCAAGGTTGTGATAATTATTATTCAAAAGAATCTTGTAGTATATAAATATTTAAATTTCATACTAAGTATTTCAGTTTTGTGGCTTTTAGCACTCTCTTTAAATTGGTGCTTAATATAGCCTTCTTTGACTTTTCTTCCACTTTAAAAACAAAATAACCAACGATAGTAACCATAAGAGAATTCTGCTTTTCAAGCTTTCTTTAGAAGTTTGGCACCCTAGCAGGTGTTGGTGAGTCTTTATAAAGAAACTGAAACAGAAATTAAGGAATAATAAATGACTCCCTCTTTAAGGTACAATAATTCTGTTTCATTAAAAGTTATTTCCTGGGCTTCCCTGGTGGCGCAGTGGTTGAGAGTCCGCCTGCCGATGCAGGGGACGCGGGTTCGTGCCCCTGTGTGGGAGGATCCCACGTGCCGCGGAGCGGCTGGGCCCGTGAGCCATGGCCGCTGGGCCTGCGCGTCCGGAGCCTGTTGCTCCGCAACGGGAGAGGCCACAACAGTGAGAGGCCCGCGTACCGCAAAAAAAAAAAAAAAAAAAAAAAAAAAAAAGTTATTTCCTTTTTTAAGAACTTAGGCAATCTTTTGTCCAAATTAAATATTCTTTTATATTTTCTTATACTAGGACACCTGTTGGCACATAAATTCAAAATGCCAATACACTGCTTTAATTATGTTTGTCATAGGGAACAGTCCTTTAGTGTTTTTCAGGGTGCTGAAGATTATAAGATGCAAAACATTCTATGGGCAAAAAGTTAATGGATGTCCAGCAGACAAATTCCTTAAACAGTGGTAAAGGTCACTGAAGATGCCCTTCACTTATGCTGAAGTTGTCAGACTTCCTTTTCATTCAAAGATTTTTGTCTTAGTGTGTGGAGATTTTAATTTGGGATGTGACTTTGAATTACTAAATGAGAAAACTCTATTTGTTGTGACCTAAATGAGATATGTGTGAGAAATTCATTGCTGTTTAACATTCAGGGTAACAGAGTCTTACACATTTCCTCATGCTACTCTGGTTTGTTTTCACTACACCCAGTGACAAAGAGAGATGTCAAATATTGTTACTTTTTCAAGACAAGTAATACTTTACAAGTGTAATTTTGTGCAATCCTCATAATAATCCCTGGAGAAAGGTTATTTTTATCTCTGTTATTTAAAACAAGGGCATCCTTTAAGAGAAACATACATTACAAAATAGAAAAATTACTATTCTTGTCCTATGATTTGTATGAGAGCATGGGCACTATGGGCTGATATGAAGATGAATCTTTCAAGCTAGGTAAGTGAGGATAAGTCATCTCTTTCACCTCTTTGAAAGCAATTGCAAAATTGCAAGAGATCTAAAAACCATGCAGAAGTAGGATAAAGGTATAAAAAGAAACAGATTCTGTTTCAAATACTGTATACTATAAAGTATGAAAAAACTACAGAAACGAGAAGGAAAAAAATGTTACGATTGTCTTGATGAAATAAATTATTGATCTACTGGCATTTCAAAGTAGAAAGCCAATAGCTTTTTATCTATAGAATTACAAAAACACACATATTAATATTTAAGTAATGATCTAGGGATACTGAAAAACGTTTAGTTCTTCATCAATCTAATATAATACAGTGGTTAAATATGTTTAATATTGGGCTTTTATGACATTTCATTTTGATGAAAACTGATGATTCATGAAGTTGAAACATGTATAACAGAAGAGTATTTGACAGAAAGTCAAAACATCTGGCTTCTATTTGTAAATATCTCATGACCTTTCTGAATATCAGTTTCTTCACCTGTTAAATAAAGAGGTTGGAACAAATTATCTGTAAATTCTTTTTTGGATGAATATATTATGATTCTATGTATGAAAACACTCTGGAACCAAAATATATCTTTAAACAAATGTACTGAAATACTTATAAGGCCTGTATATTGAAATGTAAATTTTCATTAGTATTTTAAATTATATTTTATATTTAGAAAATCTAAGTAATTTTATTTTATTAAAATATATACACAGGGGCTTCCCTGGTGGTGCAGTGGTTAAGAATCTGCCTGACAATGCAGGGGACACGGGTTCGAACCCTGGTCCGGGAAGATCCCACATGCTGCACAATAACTAAGCCCACAAGCCACAACTACTGGACCCGCATGCCACAACTATTGAAGCCCGTGTGCCTAGACCCTGTGCTCCACAACAAGAGAAGCCACCACAATGAGAAGCCTGCACACCTCAACGAAGAGTAGCCCCCACTCGCTCCAACTAGAGAAAGCCCGCGCGCAGCAATGAAGACCCAACACAGCCGAAAATAAATAAATAAAATAAATAAATTAGAAAAATATATATATATACAGGTAGTATAATTTTCTTATAAAATATATTTCTCTAATATATAATTAAATATTGATCCCAGAATACATCTAATTTAGACAACTGTTTTACAAAACATTACTCTATATCTAAAGGACTATTGAGATTTCACATATTCAAAATGAGAATAATTATTAAATAACAAATTCTTACTTTTTTATAATTTAGCCCATGATTATTGGATTATAAGGATTTTTAATAAGCACTGAAAATTAAGATCACATTATTTTTAACTATAATTACTGAGAAATTTAATGTCTTTTTAAAGGGATATGTGGCTATTTAAATAAAAAGTAAAACTTTTGTTCACAGTTTTATATTATCATAATATTTTACCTCTTATTCACAGTGTATTGTAGCTGTTTGAAAGAGTGACTGAGTGAGTTGTATGCTTTCTTCTTCACAATATAAGTTTGTACCAAGAAACTGTAAAAAATTTGAAATTGTTATAAATATGAAGTAAGTAATTTTGGAGCCTGATCCTCAAACCAGAGTTTCACATTTCGCATTCTCTGGTATATCTATCTGGCTATCAATAGATAGATAGATAGATGATAGACAGATAGATAGAGACGTGCCTGGAATGTAATGGTAGTAACTTTGAAATCTGATCATCTTCCAGGGAGGAATACTTTATTTAAATATATGTATATAATGGGACGTTATTTTAAAAGGAGTTATTTTCATCGAAAAGTGCAGTAGTTTAGAAATATGATCAACAGATTCACTCTTCTTGGAATCACTCTGATTGGAAGGATACACAGAAAACAATTGACTACTTCTCTTCTTTATTCCTGAGACCACCAATCTCGTCTCTGGGCTCAGGTCCTACTCTAACATTAGTTACTGCCACCAACTATCAACATAATCAGTGTTCAAGCTTCACAACAGAGCTGTCAAATTTCATACTGTTAATCTCTTTGATCATAAAAATCCTTACCTTTTTCAGTCAAATATATTCCAATGTGCTGACAATGAAAATAATACACAGGCACACCTTGGAGATATTGAAGGTTCAGCACTAAACCATTGCCATAAGGCAAATATTGCAATATAGCAAGTTGCACGAATCTGGGGGTTCCCAGTGCACATAGAAATTATGTTTACACTATACTGTAGTCTATTAAGTATGCAATAGCATTATGTTTAAAAAACAATGTACATACTTCAATTAAAAAATACTTTATTGCTAAAAAAATGGTAATCATCATCTGAACCTTCAGCAAGGCATAATCTCTTTGCTGGTGGAGGGTCTCGCCTTGATGTTGATGGCAGCTGACTGATCAGGGTGGTGGCTGCTGAAGGCTGGGGTGGCTGTGGCAGTTTCTTAAAATAAGACAACAATTAAGTCTGCTACACTGATTGACTCTTCTGTTCAAGAACAATTTCTCAGTAGCATGCTGTACGGCTTGGTCACATTTTACCTACAGTAGAAATTCTTTAAAAATTGAAGTCAGTCCTCTCAGAACTTGCTGCAGCAGTTCAGTAACAACTTCAGGTTTCACTTCTAATTCAAGTTCTCCTGCTATTTCCACTACATCTGTACATCTACAGTTACTTCCTATACTGAAGTCTTGAACTCCTCCAAGTCATCCCTGAGGGTTAGAAACAGCTTCTCCCAAACTTCTGTTAATGTTGATATTTTGACCTCTGCCCATGAGTTACAAATGTTCTTAATGGCATCTAAGATGGTTAATACTTTCCAGGAGGTTTTTGATTGACTTTGCCCAGATCCATCAGAGGAATCACTATTCCTGGCAGTTATACCCTTAGGAAATGTATTACTTCAATAATATGACTTGAAAGTCAAAATTTTCACTTGATCCATGGGCTGAAGAATGGATGTCGTGTTTGCAGGCACAAAAACCAACATTATCCTCATTGTTCATCTCCATTACAGCCCTTGGGTGACCGGTTGCCATTGTCAATGAGCAGTAATATTTTGAAAGGCATTTTTTTCTGAGCAGTAGGTCAGATGATTAAAAGATTCAAGAAACCATGTTGTAAACAGATGTGCTGTCATCCATGTACCCTAATGTTGGCTTTAAAACCCTTCCCTAAAAGCCATCAAGGAGTTCAGGTCTTTTGAGCATTAGATGCATAGTTTCCTTGCTTGGTGCCCTGCAAACGCCATAATTTCCTTCACCGTAACCAGGTATCAGCAGGCTGGCTTTGCTGAACGTTGGGCAAGCAAACCTGAGTTCGACTGGTATCTTACACAGTAAAGACAAAAACCTCCAAGTTACCTAGGGGTCCTTTCAGCTGAGCATGTGACGCAAAAAACATATGATGAGATACATGATAGAAAGAGTGTTTTTACATTTTGTAGATTAAAATCTATTTTGAATGTTTCAAATACTTTCTTTTTCATAGAATATTGTTTGGAATTCAGAAAATTACTAGCTTTTCTTCAGACCAGTGTACACTGGGACAGTCATCTTTAAAAGTTAACTCACTTGAGTCACTTAGAAAAATAATTGGAATTGAAGATGTACACTTTCATATAGTCCATCACATTTCAAACTACAAGCTCTTATGCATCACAAAACAATGAATGTTCATTAAACCATTATTACCCTCAAGATTTCCTTCTCTGTACTCTCCTACCAATATCCTCACCCTCATATGCTATCTCAGCCAGGAAAGAAGGGGCTACCTGGATAAAATGAATTTACAGCTTTTCATTATAGATATCTGATTGTATTACTGGAGTTGCTCTATGAATCTGAGAACACAACGTGACTTTAGTTGTAAGTCTACTGGAACAGAGAAGAAAGTTCATGCTCATAAATTGAGCAATTCTAGCAACAAGAATCAAATAGCAAGAGACAGATTTTTTGGACTATATCTATGACAGGTAATTATCAAAGGAAACTGGGAACCTAAGAGCATATAAGAATATGGAGGAAGATACCAGTTAGAAGACTCTAAAGTTTTAGAAGTACACTTAAGTCCTTTCCAGCAGTGGGGGAAGGTGGGGGCGATGAAGTGGGAGGGTGGGGCCACCCGGGGACCCTAGATGCCTTTCTAGAGCATGAGCTTGGGCATGAGCACCAGCTGCAACTGCTTCTCTTTGGGGCGGGGGGTACCAGCAAGTACAAACAGTACCCTCGTCTAACTGTTCCAGGGATGAAGAGGACACAGCATGTCCCCACCCCCATCAGCACCCTCCCTGCCACTCAGATGCTGCTTAACTCCTCCATCTCCATCTGCTTCCTCCACTCTGAGCCCAGCGTGTCCCTGTTCCCCACGTTCTCCCTGTCCTATGGGGAGAAGGAGCCAAAGACACCGGTGTTTGCCTAGCAGCCCTCAGAAAGCTCTGCTTCCAGCTTTGCTGCCGTTTGTTCAAGGACCTTGAGATCACCATGTGTATGCACACATTCTGTCAAAGATGCTCCCTGAAGTCAGAGAAGGGTCCTGGGGACAATGCCAAGCTGACGGTGGTAGAGAACACCAGTGCAGTGGCTGAGCAGATCTGGGAGCACTTCATTCACTGAAAGCGTGTCTGCACCATGGCAGGGATCAGAAGCCATCTTCTTGGATGTGGACCTCCATGGTGCCTTTCACCATCAAGCTTAGTGCTTAGAAGGACCACAAGAGGAGCTGTGACTACAGCCCCAATGTGCCCCCAACAACCCCAGCTACCTGCTCTTCCTCAAAATGAACCTGGAGACTCATGTCAAAGAGTGTGAACACATCAAGTATCCTCATTCCAAGTACTGGCACATGTTCAATGGGAACCAGGACATGTATGAGACACACCTGGGGACATGCCACTTCAAGAGCTTAAATGGATTCCTGCAGGCAAGGGACAAATGTTTCCATGAGATACACGTAGTGCTGGCCTGGAAGGCCCAGGGAAATCACTCTCTTTCTTCCATGCTGGGCAAAGTCTCAGAGAATACTGACAAGCTGATGAAGAGCCTTGAGCTCAAGTTTGATGTCACGGACAAAAAATAGAGCAAGCTCAGCTACGACCTCATGGAGTTCCAGAGGGAGGTATCTAATGTTGAATGACAAGCTGTCCCACATCAGTGCATGGCTGAACACGGGCATCCTAGGATCCTAAGACTCTCAGCAGATTTTCAAGTTCAAAGGAAACTTTCTGGTCCATCAGTGCCCCATCTGCTGTCTCTGTTCTATTCCATGGATGACCTGCCCTTAGGGGCTCCTCTGACCAGTCCACCAATACATGGGACACATGTGCCACCTTGCATTCAGGGGTACAATCTCTACAGTGCCCAGAAGACTGCACCATCACCAGGTAGGGTGTCCGGAACCTGCAGAAGATCAACATAATCCAGGCCCACAACAGCCCAATGTACATGCTGGTCTGTTTGCATAACATGCTCTTGAGTGGTTTCCTGAAGGCCATAAAGACCTGGGACATTATGGGTACCAAACTGCAGTTGAAGAAGGATCTCACAGGCCTCAACAAGTGGGTGTAGGCAGTGGTGGCTGTTCAAGCAGCTTCTACCAGACAAGCAAGATCTGGGACATTTGGAAGTTCAACTGCATCCATGTCCTGCAGACATCTGGTGGCAGTATCTACTCTATTAACATGATGAATCACTTCATCGTGTGTGGCACCTATGAGAATCTCATGCATGTGGGATGTTGAGTCCAAGAAGCATGTATGGACCTTGACTGGCAGGGCACATGGGCACCGTGTATGCCCTGGTGGTTATCTTGATGTCAGACCAGATCAAAGTCTTCAGCACATGCTACTACCAGTCCCTCAAGGTTTGGAATAGGGACAACATCATCTACATGCAGATCCTGCTGTATCAACAGGGCAGGGTGACTGTACTGGTTGTGTCCCGGGACCAACTTTTAGGGGCTGTGGGTAGTACTGTGAAGGTTTGGATTTGCTAACAGAGAATCCAGGCTGGGTCTTGGCTTTCTCTCCTGGCTGGCCACTCAGGTGGTCTCAGGGTCTCTGCCTGCCCTGTGAGCACAGGCAAACAACTCAGTCAGCCAGGAAATGCTTGGCCCCATCCTGGTTGCTGCCAGAACAATGCCAGTTCCCTCTCTCTGGGTGCCCAGTCCTCTCTCTATCTCTACCCCAAATGGACTGCTGGCCATTTTACTCATGTTTTCTACTGTTTTTAGACTGTATGTAGATTTGATTAGTTCCCAATTAAAATAAAAGCTGCACAGAATGTGAAAAAAAAAGTAAACTAATCTGGACAAAGATATGGAGTTGGCTTTAGTTAGACAAAGAGTCTATCAAGGCTGATCAAATTACAAGTTACTGTTTATAAAAATTCTCTCAAGCTGTTTATCCCAAAGATGGCATTTGAGCAACTGATAGGTTTCCTGCTCTAGTTGGTGATGTCCATAACCTGACCTAATTAGCACTTTAAAGTAATATTCAGCTAAATCCATCAACATAGGCATTTGTGCTAGCTTAAGCAGTATTTGTGGAATTACTTCTGGGTTATATTTTCTTATGCATGGTTTAAATCTAAGAGCTATCATACAAGTAGTCTCTACACAAAAGTAATTCTGATCAACTCTCTGCACTTATAAATCCCACACAGTTGAGAAAGAAAATGGATGTTGTACAAAAGATTCAAATGACAACAGCTGCAAACAAACTGTGCCCCTGGCACATTCCGACTCTTGTTATCACCACACAGTGCAAGTGACGATTGGTTTCCTTAATCCTGTGATTGTGTTCTGTACAATTTGAATCATTTTCCCATAACTTTTGGACCTCCTACAGGCATCTATGTCCCAAATTTCATCTTTCATTGCATTACATCTTAGTATTGTAGCAGTATAGCATGGCACTGTAAATTGATATTTTACATGCTGCCTCCGTATGCATTTAATTCTGATAAAAAGAAAAATATTCATAACAGTAATGGATAGGACAGGCAAATAAGAATTATTTGGAAGTACAGCTGCCACACTCAGTGTTATAAGTGGCAATATTTTTTCTGGTTAGTTTCAATTTGATAAATATTTATCACAGCCTGCATTGTGGGCAAAAGCAAAAATGTAATCCCTGTATTCAAGGAGACAAAAATTACACATGAAGCATTTAAATATAATTCAGACAGTAATTCTGTGCTAAGATGTTTGGTGCAAACTTTAACTTTTATATATGTTCTAAAATGATGTAACTAAGGATATTTATAAGGTAAATTCCCCCGCCCTTATGGTGGCATTCTCTTAGCCAGTCACAATAGCTACAATTATTAAGCACTTACCATCTACCATCACTAACATTAACTACTGTAATTGTCCTAACTACTGTGTGAGCCATTTTGTATTTTAGACCATCAGGTCACAGACGAAAATATAGATTTGGGGGAGGTTAAATATGTCTCATTATTCCCTTCACGAAGTGCAGACAGGATTCAACTGCAGGATTCGATGATTCTGGAGTTCATTTTCTTAAGCCTTTCACCATCCTGCCTAATTAGGTCCTAGTATGCACAGTATTTTTCCCCAGCTTTATTGAGATATAATTGATATTCAACATTGTGTAACTTTAAGGTGTACAACGTGATGATTTGATACACATATATTGCAGTATGATTACTAACTTAGTGTTAGCTAACACGTCCATCAAGTCACATAATTATCATTTGTTTTCTGTATTGAGAACATTTAAGACCTACTCTCTCAGCAACTTTCAATTATACGGTACAGTATTGCTATCTAAGCTCACAATGCTGTGCATTAGGTCCCCAGAACTTACAACTGGACATCTGTACCCTTTCACCAACATCTTCCCATTTCCCCCGCGTCAGTCCCTGGTAATCACCACTTTAGTCTCTGTTTCTGTGAGTTCGTCTTTTTCACAGTATTTTAAAAAATATTTCTCAACATTAGTAGACAAATTTTGCAAGTGAGGGGACATCTGCGATGACTGGAGGCGATGCCGTTACTGGCTTCTGGTGGGTAGAGGCCAGAGATGCTGCGATCATCGTACACTGTCCAGGATGGCTCCCTACAACCAAGAATTATCCTGCCCAAAATATCAAGAGTGCCAAGGAGATTTTAGCTAGATAATTCTTTGTTGCAGAAGGCTGTCTTGTATGTAATTTGGTTAGCCACACCCAGGCCTTTATACAGTAGAATGCACTGACATTCCCTCCTCCAGTTATGACAATAAAAATGTCTGCAGACACGAACAAATATCCCCTGATGGATGAGCAGCTAACACCCCTGCTTGAGAGCCATGCCCTGGAGTAATTAGCTCATAGTCAAGTGAGGAAGACAGAAATAGCCTTGCCAGATAGTCATGATAGTTCATATAGCTAAAACAGAGGGAGAGAGGGCAGCAGGAAATTAATGTTGCCTAGGTCAATTCACAGAGTCTTCACTATGATGTGACTATGAAGGGGGTTTTAAGGATAAAAAAAAAAAACACCAGTCATAGAGAAAAAGAGAAGTCATTTGACTCAATGGGAGAAGACTGTACAGAGTCATAGCAGAGGACGGAAAAATGTATGTAGCAAATGCAGGAAGTGAGGACATGTTCATGTGGCTCTTCAATGGGGTGAGAGCAGGTGTGATGGTTAATTTTATGTGTCAAGTTGACTGGACCACAGGGTACTCAGACATTTGGCCAAATATTATTCTTGGTGTGTCGCTGAGGATGTTTCTGGATAAGATTAACATTTGTATCGGCAGACTGAGTAAAGTCCCACTCCCTAATGGGGGTGGGCCTCAACCAATCAACTGAAGACCTGAATAGAACAAAAAGGCTGAGTCAAAGGAAACTTCTACCTGATTGCTTGAGATAGGATATTGCTCTTTTCTGGCCTTCAAACTCCTACTGAAACATTGGCTTTTCTTGTGTCTTAAGCTTGCTGGCTTTTGGGTTGGAATTTATATCATCAGCTCTCTTGGTTCTCAGACATTCAGATTCAGACTGGTACTATGTACACAGGCTCTCCTGGGTCTCCAGTCATAATCACACAATCATGTGAGCCAATTCCTTGTAATAAACTTTTAAAATCTCTCTCCCTCTCCGGAGAATCTTGGCTAATAAAGCAAGTGATAGGTGATGTAGGATAAAGAAGAGGCTGGAGAGTGAGGCTGGTGTCAGACTACTCAAGGCCTTGTATGATGAACTGAGACATTTCAACTTAACCCAGAAGGAAAAATGAGCTAACAAAATTATTACATGGTTGCCATTTTTCATGTGCTGTTTGTCAAAATGGGGGATGCCAGTATCAGATTATATATGTTTGTTCATGAGTTTATTGGTTTGAAGAAAAGGGGTTTTTTTTGCTTTTTTTTTTTTTTTGATAGTATGGAGTATAACCAGACAGAGAGAGGCTGGAGACTGAATGAAAAGTCCTATTGCTGTATACTAGGCAAGAGATGATAACAATGGGTACAGGCTGCTAATTGTAGAATTAAGAAAGGACTGTTTAGGCAGAAGGAACAACACACAAGGGGATATGATAAAGAGAAATACTGGGGGCACAGCAACTCTTCCTTATTCAACAATATATCATGTAATTTATTCCTTGTATTCCAACATGGTTTCTGGATTCAAAGAGGCCATATTTATATTCTGTTTCACTTCCTCAAAAGCAGGGATAAATTCAGAAAGTTAACAATATATGTAATCGTCTTCACTGATATCCTTCCAGACAGTTTCTAAACCACGCAAGTAACATATTGTTGACCTAAAACAAATAAACTGCCAGTTACTTCTCTCGCAAAAGATGGGTTTATTTGAGATGAACAAAGAATTGCAATTTGCGGATTTTCAACCACGGCAAACCATATGCAGATCCCTACACAGCGAAAGGGGAACTCTTTTAAAGAGAATAAAAAGACATTGGGAGGGCTATGGTAAACAGAATCCATTGGAGGAACTGAGAGTTTGAAGAATAGCAGCTTTTTCACTGGCCAAGTTGTGACAGGCCCTCATTGGCTGAGCTTTTGCCAGGCAAGGAGAGCAAGTCTTCTTCCTGTTTGTCTCGACTATTAGTGGTAAAGTGTGAAATCTTCCCCTTCTGGCTTCCCCACTCTATTTTAATTGAAGTTTCTGTTTATTAATTTTTACAATATAATGTAAATACATAAAATAAAACATTCCTTCCCTGTTTTTTCTAAATAGTGAAAAATATGAATTTGAACGAGCTCTCCTACACCCCAAATGAATACACTGGTTACTTGTTTCTTACACAGAGCAACCAGCTACAGTTAAGTATTTAAAAGAGCCCTTATCTAGAGGGCCAGATTTCTCTCCCCTGAAAAAAAATAATAAATTATGGAACTTTGATAATTAGACAAATTATAAGGCTATTTTTTTAACGTTTTTATTGGAGTATACTTGCTTTACAATGGTGTGTTAGTTTCTGCTTTATAACAAGTGAATCAGTTATACATATGCATATATCCCCATATCTCTTCCCTCTTGCATCTCCCTCCCTCCCACCTTCCCTATCCCACCCTTCTAGCTGGTCACAAAGCACCGAGCTGATCTCCCTGTGCTATGAGACTTAATATATATTTCTCTCTATTAACTGCATAACACATATCTTGGCAGAAAACAAACACAAGAGCTGAAAGTCAGAACGCCAGCAAGATTTTCTTTTTCTCTGTATTTTATCTGAGTTAACTGAGTGAGTCCAATAAAACCTCTGAGGCAATCATTCCTGAATTATTATATGCTCCCGACTGCACCCTGGAGACACATACACTGACAGAATACAGGTGGCTGTGGAGTACTTCACTTAATTGGACCAATGTTACGAGCCAACATTAAGCTTTAGCATGACAGAGATGATTTTGGCAATTCAGAAAATCTAAGATTTTCACTAATGGGTAAGTAAATAACTGTCTGATTCACACTTCTTGTGGTCTTTAGTATGGCTCCAGGCAGAAATGCACATTAAAAGTCTGTTTTAGCAGTTCTCACCTAGCCACCTATCAAATTCCTCTTGGTAGAAAAGCTTTGAAATGCTCTGTTTACAAATGTGCACAATTGGAAATCACTGTGTTAGTTCTCTAAGTATAACGGTTTTTAACCTTATTTGTAGTTATAAAATAAAAGGTTCTGTTTAGTTTAAAAGACTTAGGCTTTAGAAGCAGGTAGGTTAAACACTGACTTAGGCTGCAGAAGCAGGTAGGTTAAACACTGAGCTGGCATCAGTATCTGTCTTCCAGCCTCCCGTCACTCTTGCTTCTGCCCCTGCCCTCAGGCATAGCATAGGATATAGCAGTTTATCACGTATGGCAAGGGTGGGAAGTGATAGAATGCTAAAGAGGTGTTAAAGAAAAGAGACAGGGAAGAAAGAAAAGGAGGTTAACTAGACATTACAGAGCTGTTCCTGTTCCCGGGAAGCTAGGTAAAAACCATAGCTCTGGCCCTCCCGCATTCATTTCACGTGGGGAATGTTGCTGACGTTGAGATTTGTGCTGTGTTCCTGGATTGATGTATTAACCCTACTTCATTCCAGAGCAGGCACAGTATGTTACTGAAATATGTATTTTCTATTTTACACTTTCTTCTGAATTACAAATTCTCATAAATCACATTTAGAAAGGCAGGTTGCTTATGAAAAAACAGAAGAATATATATTTCTTTCTTCCTGAAATCATGTGAGAGTATAAATGTTTAATGAGTTTTGTAACAACATTAATAATTCATTCTAATATACAGTAGAACCTGCCAAAAAAAAAAGTTATTTGAGGCTGGATTTGAGAAACAAATATAAAAGCATTTAAGGCTGACCATGGTCTATCTCTGATCAAGGAAGAAAAGATATCCTCCTACAATGCACCAAAGTTTTATATTTTTTATCCTTTTTAAAAACTGAAATAGCAAATAAAGTTCAATCAGCAAATGCAAAAAGAATGAATTCTTTTTACTTTTATAGGGAATCTGAGATTCCTTCAATACTCCCCCCATCCCCTAGGCTAAACTATTTTAAATGTTTAGCTAACAAATGTTAATACTATTATCCAATAAAAGGAACCAGGCTCCTTTGAGAAAGAGGTGAATCTAGAACTGGGCAAGAAATATTAAAGACGAGCCATGAACATTATCTGGTGCTGGAAACAAAGGAAGTGTTAAACAAATGATGGGATTATGTCAAAGGGACACAGAAGTTAACTGAAAGAGATTCCAATGTCCAAAGTCAGAAAAAAAATTAGCAACAAATAAGTAAAGTATTACTGGAGTATAACCCAGAGTATAAAATAAATGTCCATAGGTCCATACTGATGTAAATAAATGATTGAATAAATATATTAATGGAGAGTAATAGACAAATTGACTATGCAGAAAAATTCCAAATAATTTATGTAGGTACTTCACCTTCACAGACATCGAGTATAAATCCACACTCTAAACGAAGGTTGCACATTGTGATGTCCTTCCAAAGAGGATGGTACTGACACAGGGAGGAAAAGAGTAACTTTACAGTGGAGAAATTTGACAAGCACTATCTCAGCCAGGTGATCAAGTTTAACATGAAGAGTGATAACTTATGTTGATGTATGTGCCCCTGGTATGATGTGATGAGAATGGTGCTTTACCTCAGTGGTTTTTTTCCCATACTTCCAGCCCCGGTCGAATCATGAGTGAAACATCAGACAGATCCTAATTAGAGGTTGTCCTACAAAATACCTGACTAGTACTCTGCAAACTGTCCAGGTTACCAAAAACAAGAAAAGTCTGAGAAACTGTCACAGCCAACTGAAACCTAAGGGGACATGATGATACAGTGTGGTACCCTGTGTGGAATCCTGGACCTGGAAAAGGACATTACGTAAAGGCTAAGGAAATATGGATAAATTGCAAACTTTACTTAATGCATCAATATTAGTTCATTAATTATAACAAATGTACCTTACTGATATAAGATGTTAATACTAAGGAAAACGGGTGAGAGGTATATGGAAACTCTGGCCCATCTTTGCATTTTTTTCTGAAAATCTAAAATTATTCTGAAATTAAAAGTTTATTTTAAATTAAAATGCAATTAATATTTCAGTTCCTCAGTCATAATAACTGTAATTCACATGCTCAGTATCCACATGTATTCTACTGGACGGCACAGATAGAGAACATAGCCTTCATTGCACAGTTGTACAAAGTCTTTTGGGCAGTCTTCTTCTGAGCCATTTTTCAGCTTATTTCTTCCCTCTTTTCACTAACCCAGCCTCCACACTAAGGTTTGAAGTTCTAAATCTAGGGGTGAAAATACACGAAGACATATGCCTGGTGTCTTCTGTTGCTCTCTCCACATTTCAGATATTCACATTTAATAGTCTTATTTAAAAGTTTGAAGCATCTGGTCTTGTAATTATTGTCCCAAGATTTTTTAAAAAGTTATTTGATGTACAGCAAATATTATGAAGGAATGATCCCCAAATCCATTTAATTATCTTTCCATTGGTCTCTCAGGAATTTGGTAAATATTGTACTTTTCCAAAGGTTATGAACCCTCTGGGATTTTGCTCATTGGCACACAACTGCAAATCTTCATCCAGCAGATTCTGTAAAACATTTTTATCTTGACTACAATAGTGTTCACTATGTTTATTATAGAAACACATTTCCTATATCATCTTGAAGTAAAATCTTGACCCATACATAACATAAACACAAATGGCCAGATGTCTTTAATACATACAGTCTGGATATCATATTTCTAGTGTAAGTGAAACCCAGAGCTCCCATTTCTTCTGAATATCTATTCTTTGGAGGAAAATATATTTTCCCCATTAAGACAGGAATAAAAACAAAGAAGTGGGGAAAAAAAACACTGCAGAAGTTTATAGATCTATTTACTATACATCTAAATCTGTGTAAATCAGAAGAATCTTTAAATTTAAAATGAATTTAATGAAAAAAGTAATTTTGCTACTCTAGGAAATATAGCATTCCCCATTAAAATATCATTGGTAGTAATAACCTGCTCCTTTAAACTATGACCCATCTGCAATAAAATGTTCTATAAGAATAATTCCTGAAATTTCTTATTTTGTTTCACAGATTTTCACACTGTCACACAACAGCTTCTTAATAATCCCAAGAATACACACTGTTGTAGTATCCATTACCTTAGAGCAATTGGGTCTAAAATTAATGTTACCATTATTTCCATATATTTAAGTAAATGGAGTAAAATACTGTAATTCAGTAGTTTATAAAATTTACATCACCAGAACTTCACATGCAGCTATTTTATATTACTTCTGAACCTCCCATTTGCTGAGGGATATAGGCTATTTACGTATCTTGGGAACTAATGATTAAGCTTAACCGGGTCATTACTGTGGCACATTCCCACCTGTGCCTATCTGGTAAAACTGCAGGGCTTACCTCATAACATGTGTATGGGATTTACTGACAAGCTTCGTAGGAAAGAAATTATGCTAGAGGAAAGCCTGAACACATACAATTTGATCCAGTAACAATGCTTCAGACCTCACAGAGGACACAAGAGTCTTATGAAGTGTTATCTGTCCCACAGAAATACAACCAGCCTAGCTCCAAAACAAGGGAACAGATCCTAGAGAAAGGACCATTAATTAAATCAGGAACAGCCATTTCCCTAAAGCTCTCAAATACACTGGTTAGATGAGAACTTGTTTCAGTATTTCTATAATTAAAGAATATTAGGCAAAAAGAGTCAGAACAAAGTCATTCTTTGTGGACTTCAAGATTCCAGTTCACGGACGGTGGTAGCCATGGGTGATGATGGAAAACAGTGACACTGGCATGTGTGAGAGTGAAGGACTTGGGAAGAGAGGGAAAACACAGCAGTAGTAGCTAGTGGACATGATACAGTAGCTGGTAATATATATTTTGGGGCTTATATGAAACACACCCTGAGGACATCTCAAAATATTTGGATGAAACTTTGAAATGGGAGGAAGCCCCTATTTCAAATGAATAGCACTCTCATTGTATTATGTGTGTACCTTTGAGTTAATGAGGAAAACAAAAAACTGGTATATACACAAAGGGTAATACAGGATGAATATGTCTTGAACCAAAAAATACTGAAGACATCAAACACCTTATGATGTATCAGAGACAATTTTATAGGCTTTTAACATAAAAGCGTTAATTTGTGATTAAACATACATCTTCATTTTCACCATTTAGGATTTCTAATATGAGAGATGGGTACAGGGTTTCAACAGTTTATACATTCCACAGTGAGTTTGTTTTGCTACTTTTTTTATGCACACTGAGTTAAAGATCACTTGACTACTTTGTTGTCAGTTCAGTGAAATAAAAGATGAAATCAGCAGCAGGGTCCAATATTCTAAGTTGTCCCACTGTGCCTTTACTCCAAAATGGTCTAATGGGATAAAGTATACTCCACCTTCTCTCTCTTCTTTAGTAAAGATATATGACTTCCCTGTCAGAGCTTTACAAAGGAAATGAAATCATTGACATAACCTAGTGAGTCTCAACTGGATACAACAATGCTTTAAATTATGTTTTTGGTTTTCTCTCTTATTTTGTATGACTTGGAAATTTTCATTTTTAATTTGTCACCTACGTGGGAGGGAGGAAAAAAAAAGATTGCTGAAACACTGGGCTTATTTTCATGATCACAATAGACACATTCAGCTGGATCTCCGGTGTCCCTCCTTCCTTTATATCCTTTACTGTCAGGGATCCTTGCCAAGCCCCAGCTTAACATTTTCAGAGAAGGCAATTAAAAAGCAACTAGTAAGCTTTTCTCTTTCCATGGAAAGAGGAATCTATGAGCAGTAGATCAACAGTAGAATGATACAAACCTACCTTAGTGATGATTTATATGTAACAATTGTTGGGAGTGTATAAGAAACAGACCCCAAAATGAATGTGACTTTAGTAGCTGTTCCATTAACCCAAGATTCAAAAAAGTCTAGGAGGGAGCCAGTACTGTTTTTCAAGATATTTTCACATTTGAGTTACTTGTTAGAATGTGCAAAGAAGCTCTGTCATATAAAGTTTATTTTTTCTTTTTTTGAGGTTACAGGATTATACATAAGCCTCCAAAATTTTATTTATTTTCTTCTTTGGAGGTAGGTAATATAAAAATAAGAAAATATATTCATTTAATTTTTAATATGAAGATTTAAGGACGTACTCCTGTCATTCACTAGCAGTATGATTATAAGAAAGTCATTTTACCTGCTGGAACTTACTTTAATTTCATCTAGTGAAAATTAATGCACATATCAGTTTTTATCACTAAAGTGAGCATCAAGTTAACTTTGTAAACAACAGTGCTTATAATATATAAAGATTAATAGCAGAGCTGACACACTGGCTTCAAAGAGAACACCTCCAAATATGTTTTCTTTTGCCTATGCAAGGTTATACAAATTATAAAATTGCTTCCATTTTCAGTTCCAGTATGTAAAGAGCTTGGAAGTCATTATTCCCACATAGGTCACAGAGCAAACTGTCCACTCTGAAATTTGGAGAGACAGATGAATACAGAGAGTCACAGATGAGTTATGCTCAGGTAGAAGAACAGAAGCCACTGGAGCCATAAACTGGTAGAAACACTGAAATGGTAATGTTGATGAACTGCTGGAGGCTGAGTGCGGACTAGTATGAAAACGAGAAAGGTATGAGGATTCGGTCTTTGTGGGGAAGGAGTTCACACTTCCTTGGGCTTTGCCTCTTGCAATTCATAGTGAAGAACTGAGAACGAGCCACTCATGGTTCTGTCTGGCAGGGGAGTAAAAGAGTGATCCCTGTCATGCATGTCCACGTCCTTCTAAATAACAAAAGCCTACTCTTCAGGAGGGAAACTCTTTACCAGAGACTTTTCCAACAGATGTATAAGGGTATTTCTCCCACTGCAACCCCAGTTAGTCTAGTCTTCATATATCACCAAGAGGTGGGAAAGGGGGAAAGCTATCCAATAAGAAAAATGTGTGAAGCCCAGAGACACATGACCACCAAAGACTGATTTAATTGGAAGATACTAAAATAATCCTCTTCTTCCAAACACTTACCAATATACCAACAGGACCCCAGGATAATCATAGTGAATTATAGCTGGAAGAATTGCAGGAGGCAGACTCAAAGTGAGAAGGAGTACTTAGGATAGGCCAAAGTCAAGAGTGGAGACAAAACTGAGGACACTAGAGAAATTTGAAGTCTCTGACACTTATCACTACAGCAAGTACAAAAAGAACAAAACTCAACTCCTAGCCAGATTAACATAAATCCCCACACTAGAGTTCTATTTACCACAGTTCCTATTCCCTGACACAGCATGTCTGGCTTTTAAGAAAAAAAAGTTACAATGCATAATAAAAGGCAATATGAAACACAAACACAGTCTTTAGATGCAAAGCAAGCATCAGAACCAGCCTCAGATGTGACACAGATGTACTTATCAGACAGGGAATTTAAAATAATTACAATAAATATGCTAAGGTTTCTATAAACCTTATAGAAACCTCTATAAACCTCTATAAAGTAGATAATATGCAAATAAGTATTGTAAGCTGAGAAATTGACATTCTAATAATGATTCAAAAGAATACGTTCAAATACAAAAATACTGCAATTGAAACGAAAAATGTCTTTGAAGGGCTCATTAGCGGACTTAACAAGGCTGAGGAAAGTATCAGTACACTTGAAGTCAAGGTCAGTAGAAACTTCCCAAACTGAAATGCAAAGAGAAAAAGAATAGTTTTTCAAAAAGAACAGAACAGCAAATAACTTGGAGACAGCTTCAAAACATGTAACAAATGCATAACTGGAATACCAGAAAGGAAAAAAAGAGAAAGGTACAACAGCAACATTGCCATACTATCGACCCGGTGCTGTCCAACATTAATGACAGGTATCAAGCCACAGATCCAGGATGCTCACTAAACATAAAGAATAAATACCAAAAAACAACAATAACTGTAAGACTACACCTAGACATATACTCAAGCTACAGAAAACCAAATACAAAGGAAATCTTAAAAAAAAAATTAGAGGGAAAAAAATCTTAACTATAGATGAACATGGTAAGACCGATAGCCTACTTCTCATTAGAAACCATGAAAGCAACAAGAAAATGGAATGAAATGTTTAAAGTGTTGAAAGACAAAAAGAAAAACACTAATTTAGCATGCCACAACTTTATTCCTCTTTCTTCAAAATGAAAGAGAAATAAAGACTTTATCAGACAAACAAAAACTGAGTTAATTCATTGCTAGGAGGTCTGCCTTGCCAGAAACAGTAAAATATTATATTCAGGTAGAAGGGTTATAATATAGGTTAGGAATTTGTATCTATATAAGAAAGCAAAGACATCAGAGAATAAATAAATTAAGGTAAAATAAATTCATTTTTTCTTATTCACAAATAATGTAAAATATAACTGTTTAAAGTAACACTAATAGCAATACTGCTTTGGATTCTTACAGCAAATGGTGAAATAAATGACAGAAAATTTCATAGGAGATGAGGGGAAGTAATTGTGAATACTCTGCTATAAGGTATCTGCACTACATTTGAGGCAGAAAACAATTATTAGAAAATGGACTTAGAGTTGTGAGAAATATATATGATATACTCTATGTTAACTACTAAAATGTACTAAAGGAACTAAGGTTGATATGCTAAGAGAGGAGATGAAATTAATATAAAATTCTCAATTAAAAGCAGATAAAACAGAAAAAAACACTGCATATGTAGAAAACAGCTACAAATATGGTTGACATTAACCCAAATATATCAATAATCACTTTCACTGTAATGGTCTAAATACACCAATAAAAGACAGACATTGTCAGACTGAGTAAATATCAAGACCCAACTACATGTTGTTTAAAGGAAATCAAATTTAAATAAAATAAGTTGAAAATAAAGGATGGATAAAGGTATACCATGTAAACACTAACTCAAAGAAAGTAAGAGAATTAATTTCTGACAAAGGTGACTTCAGAATAAGGAAGATTGTCAGGAGTAAGGAGTGGCATTACTTCATGATAAAGTTATCTATTCTCTAAAAAGACATAGCAAACCTAGTTGACTAAATACCTATATTAGTCTCTGTCTGTCAAATTACTACAAACTTGGTAAAATAAAACAAGAGAAATTTATTTTATCATAGTTCCAGAGGCCAGAAGTCCAAAATCAAGGTGTCATCAGGGCTGTTCTTCCTCTGGATGCTTTTAGGGGAGAATCCATTCCTTGCCTCTTTCAGCTTTTGATGGCTGCCAGCATTCCTTAACTTGTGCATGCATCACTCAACCTCAGCTGCCAGGGTCACATTTTCTACACTTCTTTTCTGTGTCCTTCTCTTCTGTCTGTCCCAAACCTCCCTTTGCCCTTCTCTTATAAGGAAGTATCATTTAATTTGGGGCTCACATGAATATGCTAGGATTGTCTCCTTACCTCAAGATCCTTAACTGTTTCACATCTACATAAACACCCTTTTTCCAAATAAGATAATACTCACAGGCTCTAACATTTTAACATGGATATCTTTTGGAAGATCATTTTAAAAAAACTTTAATACTCTTCACTTTTGAAAGCAGTTTTAGGCTAAAAAATTATTGCATAGGAAGTACAGAAGTTTTCAAATACCCCCCTCTACCCACACACAGTTTCCTCTCTTAGTGTGATGCATCTATCACAATTAATGAACCATACTGATGTATTATTATTAAGTATACCATTTACATTAGAGTACACTCTGTCCTGTAAAATTCTATGGATTTTGCCAAATACCTAATATCATATATAAAATACATCAACGTCATACAGAATAAATTCAGTGCTCTAAAAATGATCGGTGCTCAACCTCTTCCCTACAAATCCTGGGAACAACGTATCTTTTCACTGTCTCTAAAGTTCTGCCTTTTCCAGAATGTCATATAGTTGAAATCATACATTATGTAGCATTTTTATACTGGTTTTCACTCAGCAATATGTATGTAAGTTTCACTTAAATATTTTCTAGTTATAGATTATTAAACATCTTAGACTATTAAAATATTGTATAATCTAAACCTTTTGCTAAGTCTTACAGACATGATATATCAAGTTTATATTAAAATAATAAGCAATAATCGTTTTATTTGAATAGAAGAATTCCTTTATTGCGTGTAACGTCAATATTTCACACAGGTAGGTATACGGCTAAAACTTTTGAGTTAGTGCTCAATGATTTTCTATTATTTTCCTAAAAATACAATTTTGTCTAGCCTAAGATGTGGATATTAATAATTCTGTGGCTAGAATAATTCTGTTTAATATAATTACATTCTACAGAAGTAGAGTAGCCTATAATGAGAAAAAGTTTAAATTTGAAATGTGATGACCTGACTGCAGACAATTTTTACAGTCTATGGCTTCAAACAAACCTACTGTCAGAAGACTCTCATTTTGTTTAAGTTTTTCAGTTTGATTCGATAACTATCCAGTAAAGCAAATTTATAATACTTTTATCTCTAAGGGCATTATTTCTGCATTGGAAACAGAGTAGCTCTTTATTCAGGAGGAAAAAATTTCTTTATTCACAGTTTTTGAAAGAGAACTAAAAGTTGAGTACTTTTCTAGTTGATATTCTTTCTGTAACTCACTTTGGAGAAGAGAAATGATTTAGTATTTTGGTTAGGTTCACAATCAAAGTAAATATGTTCAGCTTAAAATTATCCAATTAATTACAGTAATGTAGGAACACCTAATCAAATTAATTTATACTGAAAAATGACTGAATGACCTAGCCAACTATTTACAAAACTTGTATGTAACACTGATTAAATGACAGACATCAATTTTACTCTGTATTGTTTACTTGCCTGCTGCTTTACAAATATTCCAGATGTAATAACAACACCAGAAAGATTGATTGTTTTATCAAGTTTGTATTTATTTAAATCAAAGTTCAATAAAATATATGTTTAGAAGAGAAGGGAACTTAAAAAAATTAATTCCATTCCTAAGTATTTTTAACTTTCCTTCTTGTTTCCTGGGATTAAAATCTACTCTAAGCTAACTTTTGCTATGGGCATGTTTTATATTTAATATTTCTGCTCCATTTTCCCTTTTGCTTCAAATGGATTAGATCTCCAGTACTATTATGCTGTGATAAGTAATTCTAAATCTTTAAAGATCTGCCCTATAGTTTTGTTATTTCATAGTACTATTTATCTACCTGACTTCCCATCATCTTCATTACCAATTCCCCAGTGCAGTTAATGTCATGTTACTATGGGGTGGGGAGGATTAAATATGAGCTGCTATTAGCTATTCTATTCTCAGAGATGTTTGTCTATTTTGAAGTGATTTACTTGTTAATCTATAGGGGTTTCGGACGTTATCAATTTTGAAAATTGAAAAACATAGTGGGAGACCTTCAAGATAGCGGAAGAGTAAGACGTGGAGATCACCTTGCTCCCCACAAATACATCAGAAATACATCTACACGTGGAACAACTCCTACAGAACACCTACTTAACGCTGGCAGAAGACCTCAGACCTCCCAAAAGGCAAGAAAAGTCCCCACGTACCTGGGTAGGGCAAAAGAAAAAAGAATAAACACAGACAAAAGAATAGGGACGGGACCTGCACCCGTGGGAGAGAGCTGTGAAGGAGGAAAGGTTTCCACACACTAGAAGCCCCTTCGCAGGTGGAGACTGCGGGTGGCGGAGGGGGAAGCTTCGGAGCTGCGGAGGAGAGCACAGAAACGGGGGTGCGGGGGGCAAAGCGGAGAGATTCCTGCACAGAGGATCGGGGCCTACCGGCACTCACCAGACTGAGAGACTTGTCTGCTCACCTGCCGGGTCGGGCGGGTCTGGGAGCTGAGGCTTGGGCTTCGGAGGTCGGATCCCAGGGAGAGGACTGGGGTCGGCTGCATGAACACAGCCTGAAGGGGCTAGTGTGACACAGCTAGCCAGGAGGGAGTCTGGGAAAAGGTCTGGAGCTGCCTAAGAGGCGAGAGACCATTGTTTTGGGGTACCCGAAAAGAGGAGATTCAGAGCACCGCCTAAACGAGCTCCAGAGATGGGTGGGAGCCGCAGCTGTCAGACAGGACACCACAGACGGGCATGAAACACTAAGGCTGCTGCTGCAGCCACCAAGAAGCCTGTGTGCAATCACAGGTCACTCTCCACACCTGCCCTCCCAGGAGTCTGTGCAGCCCGCCACTGCCAGAGTCCCGTGATCCAGGGACAACTTCCCCGGGAGAACGCACGGCGCGCCTCAGGCTGCTGCAACGTCACGCTGGCCTCTGCCACCGTAGGATCGCCCCGCACTCCGTGCCCCTCCCTCCCCCCGGCCTGAGTGGGCCAGAGCCCCCAAAGCAGCTGCTCCTTTAACCCTGTCCTGTCTGAGGGAAGAACAGACGACCTCAGGTGACCTACACACAGAGGTGGGGCCAAATCCAAAGCTGCACCCTAGGAGCTGTGCGAACAAAGAAGAGAAAGGGAAATCTCTCCCAGCAGCCTCAGGAGCAGCAGATTAACTCTCCACCATCAACTCGATGTACCCTGTATCTGTGGAATACCCGAATAGGCAGCGAATCATTTCAAAATTGAGGTGGTGGACTTTGGGAGCAATGATATGTATATGTTTCCTTTTTGTCTTTTTGTGAGTGTGTATCTGTATGCTTCTTTGTGTGATTTTGTCTGTATTGCTTTGATTTTACCATTTGTCCTAGGGTTCTGTCTGTCGCTTTTTGTTTTTAGTATAGTTTTTAGTGCTTGTTATCATTCGTGGATTTGTTTTTTGGTTTGGATGCTCTCTTCTTTCTTTTTTTTTCTCCTTTTTATTACTTTTTAATATTTTTATTTTTAATAATTATTTTTTTACTATTTATTTTATTTAATTCTTTCTTTCTTTCTTTTTTTCTCCCTTTACTTCTGAGCCATGTGGTTGACAGGGTCTTGGTGTTCCGGCCAGCTGTCAGGCCTGAGCCTCTGCAGTGGGAGAGCCAAATTCAGGACATTGGTCCACCAGCGACCTCCCGGCCCCACATAATATCAATCAGCTAGCGCTCTCCCAGACATCTTCATCTCAATGCTAAGACCCAGCTCCACTCAACGACCAGCAAGCTACAGTGCTGGACACCCTATGCCAAACAACTAGCAAGACAGGGACACAACCCCACCCATTAGCAGAGAGGCGGCCTAAAATCATAATAAAGTCACTGACACCCCAAAAGACATCACCAGACACAGTCCAGCCCACCAGAAGGACAAAATCCAGCCTCATCCACCAAAACACAGGCACTAGTCCCCTCCACCAGGAAGCCTACACAACCCACTGAAACAACCTTAGCCACTGGGGATAGACACCAAAAACAATGGGAACTACGAATCTGAAGCCTGCAAAAAGGAGACCCCAAAGTGACAAGCAAAACATTAAGCAAAACGACAAGACAGAGAAACACACAGCAGATGAAGGAGCAAAGTAAAAACTCACCAGACCAAACAAATGAAGAGGAAATAGGCAGTCTACCTGAAAAAGAATTCAGAGTAATGATAGTAAAGATGATCCAAAATCTTGGAAATAGAATGGAGAAAATAGAAGAAACGTTTCAAAAGGACCTGGAAGAACTAAAGAGCAAACAAACAATGATAAACAAAACAATAAATGAAACTCAAAATTCTTTAGAAGGAATCAATAGCAGAATAACTGAGGCAGAAGGATGGATAGTGACCTGGAAGATAAAATAGTGGAAATAATAATCAAAGAGCAGAATAAAGAAAAAAGAATGAAGCGAATTAAGGACAGTCACAGAGACCTCTAGGACAACGTTAAATGCACCAACATTCGAATTATAGGGGTCCCAGAAGAAGAAGAGAAAAAGAAAGGGATTGAGAAAATATTTGAAGAGATTATAGTTGAACACTTCCCTAATATGAGAAAGGATATAGTTTATCAAGTCCAGGAAGTGCAGAGAGTCCCATACAGGTTAAATCCAAGGAGAAACAAGCCAAGACACATATTAATCAAACTATCAAAAATTAAATACTATGAAAAAATATTAAAAGCAGCAAGGGAAAAACAACAATAACATACAAGGGAATCCCCATAGGTAAACAGCTTAACTTTCAGCAGAAACTCTGCAAGCTATAAGGGATGGCAGGACATATTTAAAGAGAGGAAAGGGAAAAATGTACAACCAAGATTACTCTACCTAGCAAGGATCTCATTCAGATTCGACGGAGAACTCAAAACCTTTACAGACAAGCAAAACCTAAGAGAATTCATCACCACCAAACAAACTACAAACAATGCTAAAGGAACTTCTCTAGGCAGGAAACACAAGAGAAGGAAAAGACCTACAATAACAAACCCAAAACAATTAAGAAAATGGTAATAGGAACATACATATTGATAATTACCTTAAATGTAAATGGATTAAATGCTCCAACCAAAGACATAGACTGGCTGAATGGATACAAAAACAAGACCCATATATATGCTGTCTACAAGAGACCTACTTCAGACCAAGGGACACATACAGACTGAAAGTGAGGGGATGGAAAAAGATATTCCATGCAAATGGAAATCAAAAGAAAACTGGAGTAGCAATTCTCATATCAGACAACATAGAGTTTAAAACAAAGACTATTACAAGAGACAAGGACATGACAGAATGATCAAGGGAGCAATCCAAGAATAAGATATAACTGGTAAATATTTATGCACCCAACATAGGAGCACCACAATACATAAGGCAATTGCTAACAGCTATAAAAGCGGAAATCAACAGTAACACAATCATAGTTGGGGATTTTAACACCCCACTTTCACCAATGGACAGATCATCCAAAATGAAAATAAATAAGGAAACATAAGCTTTAAATGATACATTAAACAAAATGGACTTAATTGATATTTATAGGACATTCCATCCAAAAACAACAGAATACAGTTTATTCTCAAGTGCCCAAGGCACATTCTCCAGGATAGATCCTATCTTGGGTCACAAATCAAGCCTTGGTAAATTTAGAAAATTGAAATCGTACTTGTATCTCTTCAGACCACAACACTATGAGACTAGATATCAATTACAGGAAAAAAATCTATAAGAATTACAAACACATGGAGGCTAAACAATACACTACTCAATAACTAAGAGATCACTGAAGAAATCAAAGAGGAAATCAAAAAAAACCTAGAAACAAATGACAATGAAAACATGATGACCCAAAACCTATGGGATGCAGCAAAAGCAGTTCTAAGAGGAAAGTTTATAGGAATACAATCCTACTTGAAGAAACAACAAATATCTCAAATAAACAACTTAACCTTACACCTAAAGCAATTAGAGAAAGAAGAACAAAAAAATCCCGAAGTTAGTAGAAGGAAAGAAATCATAAAGAACTGATCAGAAATAAATGGAAAAGAAATGAAGGAAAGAATAGTAAAGATCAATAAAACCAAAAGCTTGTTCTTTGCGAAGATAAGCAAACTTGATAAACCATTAGCTAGACTCATCAAGAAAAAAAGGGAGAACACTGAAATCAATAGATTTACAAATGAAAAAGAAGTAACAACTGGCACTGCAGAAATACAAAAGATCATGAGAGATTACTACAAGCAACTATATGCCAATAAATGGACAACCTGGAAGAAATGGACAATTCTTAGAAAAGCACAACCTTCTGAGACTGAACCAGGAAGAAATAGAAAATATAAACAGACCAATCACAAGCAATGAAATTGAGACTGTGATTAAAAATCTTCCAACAAACAAAAGCCCAGGACCAGATGGCTTCACAGGTGAATTCTATCAAACATTTAGAGAAGCGCTAACACCTATCCTTCTCAAACTCTTCCAAAACATGGCAGAGGAAGGAACACTCCCAAACTCATTCTACGCAGCCACCATCACCCTGATACCAAAACCAGACAAAGATGACACAAAGAAAGAAAATTACAGAAAGAAAACCATATCACTGATGAACATAGATGCAAAAATCCTCAGAAAAATACTAGAAAACAGAATCCAACAGCACATTAAAAGGATCATACACCATGATCAAGTGGGGTTTATCCCAGGGATGCAAGGATTCTTCAATATATGCAAATCAATCAATGTGATACACCATATTAACAAACTGAAGTAGAAAAACCATATGATCATTTCAATAGATCCAGAAAAAGCTTTTGACAAAATTCAACACCGATTTATGATAAAAACCCTCCAGAAAGTAGGCACAGAGGGAGCTGACCTCAGAATAATAAAGGCCATATATGACAAACCCACAACCAACGTAGTTCTCAATGATGAAAAGCTGAAACCATTTCCACTAAGATCAGGAACAAGACAAGGCTGCCCACTCTCACCACTATTATTCAACACAGCTTTGGAAGTTTTAGCCACAACAATCAGAGAAGAAAAGGAAACAAAAGGAATACAAACCCGAAAAGAAGAAGTAAAGCTGTCACTGTTTGCAGATGACATGATACTATATACAGAGATTCCTAAAGATGGTACCAGAAAACTATTAGAGCTAATCAATGTATTTGGTAAAGTAGCAGGATACAAAATTAATGCACAGAAATCTCTTGCCTTCCTATACACTAATGATGAAAAAGCTGAAAGAGAAATTAAGGAAACACTCCTATTTACCATTGCAACAAAAAGAATAAAATGCCTAGGAATAAACCTACCTAAGGAGACAAAAGACCTGTATGCAGACACTATAAGACACTGATGAAAGAAATTAAAGATTATACAAACAGATGGAGAGGTATACCATGTTCTTGGATTGGAAGAATCAATATTGTGAAAATGACTATACTACCCAAAGCAATCTACACATTCAATGCAATTCTTATCAAACTACCAATGGCATTTTTCACAGAAGTAGAACAAAAAATTTTACAATTTGTAGGGAGAGACAGAAGACCTTGAATAGCCAAGGCAATCTTGAGAAAGAAAAACGGAGCTGGAGGAATCAGGCTCCCTGACTTCATACTATACTACAAAGCTATAGTAATCAAGACAGTATGGTAGTGGCACAAAATAAGAAATATAGATCAATGGAACAGGATAGAAAGCCCAGAGATAAACTCATGCAAGTTTTTGATTGAATAATGGGGACTATAGCCAAGCCAAGTTGACACATAAAATTGACCATCACAGGTAGATTCACAAATACTGCCTCTGTGTAGGCATCCTTGAAGACATGTTTCAACAAGTGTTTTCTATGGAAACAAGACATTTTCTAATAATATACTTAACATTTCTTGAAATCCTTAGGAGTAGGAGGGATCCTGGGATGGAAGGCAGAATATAACAGAACAAATGAACTGTATTGCAAATACATGATAAAACCTCACTGAAGCTGTGGAAGAATAATATGGTAACCTAAGTAACTTTAGAAAGGAGGATGGTCTGTAAGACTAAGGGAAAAGGAACTGTACTCAAGCACTGCACTCTAGTTTTAAAATATCCTATCTGGGTATGGTATAACAATTCTGATATTGCTTTGCAAGCTTCTGAAATTAAAGAAATAAATGGATGGCAGATGGTGGGGACCAAGTTCTTCACTGTCAGAGTGAGGGGATATAAATTAGCAAGAGGGTAGACTCTCTGGTAATATTCATGTGGTAATATATTAAAGGTGGATACATCAGTCAAAATTCGTATATCTTAAGAGAGATACAGACGGTTAACTTATGGAGATATTTGCAGATATCTGTATATACATAGGTTAGTATATACAAATATATGTAATTACATTGTCTCTGAGAGGACCTGGAAGCAATAATACCCCAGTAACAAAGAACACACCTAGCATCAGACTTTAATTTCTAACAGTATTCATTAACAAAAGGATCCAGGAGAAATGGCTGTGAAAAGACTCCTTACACATATGACTGGTCTAGGACTGAGGAAAAAAATGTGGAAGTTGAGCCTGGAGTATCTGTAGTGACCAGAAAAAAAATGCTCAATAAACAAACGAAACATTGAAGAATATCAAAGAGACACAGAGGCCAATTGAAAAAGCCAAATGGCCAAGGCTGGAAGAGTTTAAGTAACAAAATACAGTAGTACTTGATAATAACCCAAATTATAAAAAAAATCTATTAATCCATATTTACATTAATAAATTATAAAAACAAACAAATTAATGGGAGAAGAGATAAATCTCCAGTGTAGAATTCCAATTAATTTTTGTAGATATTTTGTTCTCCAGTTTGAGTGTAAGCTCCCATTTCTTAAGTATGAGCTGTACATAGTGACCTCCTCCCAAAGAGTACAGTATAAAAAGGACAGAAGTAGGTGGGGAGAGAGGGAGTAACTTTACATTGGAGAAACATGACAAACACTTCTCAGCCAAGTAGTCAAAGTCAAGTTCAACAGAGGTGAATCATACTGATATAATGTATCTTTAATATAATTTCATGAAAATGACACTTAACCTCTGTGATCTTAATCCTTACACCCCAGAACTCCAGTTTAATCATGCGAAAAAAACCTATCATAGCCAAGAGGAGCTTAAGAAAACAGAAGATTAAGTATAATGTAGGATCCTGGAAAAGATTCTGGTACAGAAAAAAAGGCCCTAGAGAAAAAAATAAGCAAATCTGAATATTGTATGAACTTTAGTTAATAATAATGTGTTAATATTGATTAATTAATTATAAGAAGTGTACAATACTACTGTAAGAAATTAATAATAAAGGAAACTGGATGTGGGGCATAGGAAGCTCTTTGTAAAATCTTTGTATTTTTTCTGTAGATGAAAACTGTTCTCAAAGATAAAGCTTACTAAATTTAAATATATAGATTTATATTTTCTATTTCACTAAAACATGATTATAATCCATTCTCCAGTGAGATATTTCTGCAGTCCTGACATAGATACTCATTGCTTTAATCCTCAGGGTTTTTTTAAACACTCCCTTACTTGATGTAATGTGAACTCTAATCCCTGAGAGGAAAAAAAGCCTAAAGGCTTTAACAACTTACAAAAATGAAGGTCCCTGTCTTCAGAAATTTCTAAGATTAACTTGGAAAACAAATTGTTAGTATACATCCATTGCTTAAGTTATAATGATATGAGAACTGATAAAATAGATATATGCCCTGGAGAATGTGGTCACTATTATATTAAGCTTTGATAAATACTGCATTCTGGTTGTCATGTTTCTGTTAGTAAAACATACAAAACATGGATGATATTAGATACTGTGAGAAATGAGCTAGGAAAGATATTACATAAATAAACAGTATCTGAATTTTTTATTAATGTAAGACAAATAGCTTAATAAAAACTATTTTAATACCATATTTGATTTGATTGCCAAGAATCACAATTATTTGTAAATGGAAAATCATGTATAACTCACTACCAGTACTTGAGAAATTAAATATCAAAGATTAGTTTGAGTCTGTGTATAACTTCCATTCCCTGTCCTAGTTTTAGAAGAGTGTCATAATTTTGTATTCTAGTTTAATCTGTAAAAGGTGTTGAGATGAATAATGTTTTGTGCTTTCAAACAAAAATAAAAATTGTTCCTTTAATTTTTTAACAAAAAAAGTTTCATAGAAGTAAAAAAATTATTGATAAAATGATTAGACATGAAAAAGCAGTATAGTGAATAGTAGTTACTTTTTTGTGCATTACTGGAATGATTAATGTTAAATAGCTTTTGTCTATTTTTTAGGCATTGGAATTGTTTCAATAATACACATGTGATACAGAGATAAAATTTCTGCCTATTACTGAAATTGCCAATCAGCATCTTTGTCTAAGCACACACACACACACACACACACACACACACACACACACACACACACACAACTACTTTTCTCTCAGAACACACCATGTTTTTTTTGTTTTTTGTTTTTGTTTTGGCTGTGTTGGGTCTTTGTTGCTGGGCGCAGGCTTTCTCAAGTTGCGGTGAGCGGGGGCTACTCTTCGTTGTGGTGCACGGGCTTCTCGTTGTGGTGGCTCCTCTTGTTGCAGAGCACGGGCTCTAGGCGCATGGGCTTCAATAGTTGTGGTTCACGGGCTCCAGAGCGCATGCTCGGTAGTTGTGGCACACGGGCTTAGTTGTTCCGCGGCATGTGGGATCTTCCCGGACCAGGGCTCGAACCCGTGTCCCCTGCATTGGCAGGCAGATTCTTAATCACTGCGGCACCAGGGACGTCCAAGATTCTTGTTTAATCTTAAAGAATCAGGTGAATTGAATGTGCCCCAGTCCTGCTGATGTTGGTTGCTTTGAGTGCCCTCCAAAATATGTCTGCCCTAATATAACTGAAAGACTTGAATGAAATATAACTTTGTGAAGAAATGCAGTTAGTAATCCAGAAAGACCTGTCAGAAAATTCCTTTATTATGTTGAGCCCCAATTTTTCCTGCATTGGGATTAAACATAGGTCTTAATTTGACATTTTGTGAACAAGGGAGACTACTTCCTCCATTTGACAAGGCTTCTTATTTGAAGAAAACTAGTGCATCTCTCTCTCTTGACATTCAGTTGACACTTCTTGTTGTAAATTGCTTTAGTTATTCCTTTGAAATAAATGAATCATTTTATTTCTCTCACAATTTTATTATTTATTTTATATATGTGTTCAAAGATTGCTGTGCCCCTAAATACCCATATTTGATGCGTAGAAGAAAATATATTACAAGTATCTAAAAAAGTCCTATTATGAAAAAATCACCAAATAAATACAAAAAACACTTATGGAAATAATAGGATTAGGATCATATGACCCGAAGCTTATACAACTAAATTCAACCAATCAATCAATTACTCAACAAACAAACAAGTAAACTGATGTGAATTTTAGCTAAAGCACTTATAAAAGCAATAAATAATCTTAATTTTATATAGCTCAGTTAAATCTCCATTGACAATTGTGTCTGGCATCACTGTCATTCAAACTCCTGAATTTTTAGCTGGGGAGCTACAGCTTCTTTGGATTTGTAGGCCGTTCCGAGAAATTTTCTTTCAATAAAAACCAGTTCCATCAAAATTTAGAATCTGATATTTTGTGTAGTCTTTATCACCAATCAGTATTTTAACATGGAAGATAAATGGCTTCATAACTTCATCTTCTGCATTGTCAATGACATTTACATAAACGTTTGGGGAAATTATAATCTTGAAGCCCATTTCTTATACAAAGACTGCAGTTTATGCAGAAATTTCAGCTTTTTCTCTTAAGATTTTCATATATTGCTAAGACTTTTTTTTTAATTGTATGAAAGTTGTTCTTGAATGTTTCATAATATTAATATATTGTGAAAATTGGTTATGAACTAATGCTACATCTACAGAACACTAGCATTATTGTGCTAGTGAATGACTAGCACTATGTGATAACTTAATGCATACGTTATCATTGTATATCCACTAATTCAATATATAATACATAAAGAAGTGAGAATTGATTATACCCAATATTTTTATGTGCTTTATAAATTTAGGATAAGGCAATAAAGTAGGGTTATAATTGTAGTATTTTAATAATACTATTAAATAATATTTAACAGTGTTTGAATAATTTTACTTTTATTGGCTAAATTTGTATGAGATTTTGGAAGCACTCATACCATTGATTGTGCTCAACTCTGTCAACTGAAGCCCTTGCTTTTGTGCCCAATAGCTCTACTCAAGTTGGGTCACTCAATAGCTGTATTTTTAAAGTTTCATTTTTTAAAAAATCATAGTTCAGGACCTCATGCTTTTCTCTACTACATTTTTATTACATTTAAAGTCATATTTCCAAATATTTTTATGTTTATAGAAAATAAATCGAATATCTGTATAATCTGGTCTTAAATTACTCAGTCTCTTTACATTTTACGTCTTTTGTATTGAGACTTATTTTAAATTTCTTAACCCCCTCCATTACCCTTATTATATCTTCATATCATGCTCAAAGGAGAAAGCAAGTTTGAGAAGTCAGAATAACTTATCTGTAGAATTAGTTTCGATATTAAGTAATAATGGCTTAAACAGAAATTAATTTTCTCAACTAAACAGGCACAAAGTTGTAGATAATAGATTAGTGTTTCAGCTCTACTGAGGGAGTGTTGGCCCAAGTTTTTTCTATCAGTCCCAGCCATGTGATTTCCATATTTCAAGTCATTTCATGGTCCAAGGTGGCTGCTGGAGCACCAGCCATTACATGTGCTTGCCAGACAGCAGGAAGGAAGAAGGGAGGGAAGGCAAAAGACTTCTCTCTCCTTAAACACACACACACACACATATAATTTCCATGTACGTGCAACTGACTGACATCTCCTTCACTGATACATAATCATTTGGCCAAGATATGAAGGAGGTTGGAGTAAGATACAGTGTATTTATGTTTTAAATATTTCACTGGATTCTACTTAATAATAATGTAATTTTGGCCACTATAGGCATACATGTGATTTCTATTTGTTTTTATTTTGTGAGTTTTTTTTTTTGTTTTTGCATAAAGTTTACATTTTCTTTTAAAGTAACTGAAAAAGTTTACTGCTTCTTTTATGTTATTGAAGGTTGCAAATTTCAAAATAATCATATATCCTTAAGATTTTAAAGCACTTATTTATGAGGTGAGCTGTTTTCTAAAGTTTGGTTTTTGAACAGTTAATAAATTTCTTTTTTCACAAATTGTTTATTTAAATGCTTTACTTTAACTCAATTTGAATTATTCGATTTTTCTAGAAAATTGAACATAGTAATGAAATATCCACATTTATTAACACAGAGCTTGTCTACAATCATCTACAATTTTATTTATTTATTTATTTTTTCCTGCGGTACGCAGGCCTCTTACCGTTGTGGCCTCTCCTGTTGCGGAGCACAGGCTCTGGACGTGCAGGCTCAGCAGCCATGGCTCATGGGCTCAGCCGTTCCACAGCACGTGGGATCTTCCCAGACCGGGGAACGAACCCGCGTCCCCCGCATCGGCAGGCGGACTCCCAACCACTGTGCCACCAGGGAAGCCCCTACAATTTTAATTTCATATCTGTGGATTTATTCCTTCTGTAAATTCTGATTGTAGTATGTGTTTCCTTTTTTATAATTTGACTAACAAGTACTATATCAAGCTTGTTATTCTTTCAAGAACCAAATCTGGATTTGTATCAAATGTACTACTTTTTTCTTTTTAAAATAATGTCTCCGTTTTTGTATTTATTATCTTTATTATTATGTACCATGTTATTTGCAGAAATTTTAGTTGAGTGTTTTATTATTCATTTTAAATGTTACTTGCTTATTAACACAAGTATTTAAAATGATGCATTTTTCTTTCTTCATAAATCTGTTGCATTACAAATCTTCTGAAGGGCTTACTGAATATAACGTTTGAGGCATGAACATTGTATTGTAAATTATCTTGTTTTCAAGGAAACCATGCATAGTTAGTGCAAATACAGGTTTACCGTCTGTGTTGCAGCTATATAAGATATATAATTATTATTAATTTACATTTTTACTCCTTTTTTACACATGCAAACATATCCCAAATAATATTCATATGAAAAAATGTACACTTGAGAAGCATAGATAGCAAATAAAATCCTATTCAGTTATGCTGGTGGTACATATAACTACTAAGACACTAAACTAATTATTTTGCAAATTAAGACAACCAACTATGTTCTTACCTATGCAGTATAAGTTTTGATATTAAAAATTTTTTAAAGTATTAGCCTTTTTAGACTTAGCTACCTACATTCAGTTTAGAGTTAATTTACTTTCAAACCAAACAGTTTGTCTACTAATGTAGTCTTTCCTCCAATCTCTTTACGTTACTTAAACTTGCTTAGTCATTTGGTCACTTTTTATTACTTTTTAAAAGCATAGGCAACTTTCCAAGATATTTTATCAAAATCACTTTATTCTTTCCTTATGGGAAGGGTCATACTGAGTCCATTTACAATAGAAGCATTCAAAAAAATAAGAAGTTACATATCACACCTGAGCATGAGTAGTCAGAGAGAATTATTCTTATGCCCTTCAGACTTCATCCTTTTTAATTCTCCAGCATTTATAAGCTCTCTTAAGCAGACTTATTAATATTTTGTTTTAGTTAAACAAGTGGGAATTTTAAATGAGCCGTGTTGGAAGGAGCCGGCCAAGAGCCTTCCCCTTTTGTCTAGGCACATTTCCCTTCTTTGCATATCAATGGCCCCATCTCTCATTTTCCCTGTGCCAGGCAGAGCTGATCCAAGCACTAAGCTTCTTTTGAATTAATAGATTAACACCTGGGTCAGTTTATAAGACCTGGAAGGAGAGAATGAGCTCAACAAGCAGAGGAGCAATCTGGAGTACAAACAAGGACAAGAGCAAAATCAGATTTACACCAGACGCAGTGCCCCATTTGCTGTTTTGATTCTAATAGTCAAATAAATAGCTTTTCTAGTTGTAAATCTTGATTTTTTGTTCATTTTCATTTAACAATTTAATCTGACTGAATATATGTGAAGGATAAAATATTTATCTATTCATAACTTCTTAAGTGTTCTGCAGATAATAATAAAAGAAACCTTTCCTCATATGTGAACGCTGATCCTAAAGAAAATATTTCTTGCTACATCGTTTTAAAGCAGCACAGTTCAGTAGATACATAATGTGAGACATGTATGTAATAGCTCGCTGCCACTAGAGAAAGCACGTGTGCAGCAAGGAAGACCCAACGCAGCCTAAATAAATAAATAAATGAATAAATAAAACATTATTAAAAAAACTTTAAAAGAAGTGGGTGAAATTAGTTTTATTACTATAATTTAACCCAAAATATCCAAAATATTATTTTAAAGGTAATATTATAAAATTATTAATGGGAAATATTACATCTTTTCATGCTAAACCTTTTAAATTGGATACATGTTTTATTGATGGCACATTTCAATTTGGACTAGTCATACTTCAGGTGCTCAATAGTCATAAGCAGTAAGGGGCTATTGTATTGGATAGTGCAGCTCTAGAAAAATAGATCATTCCAATGATGACAAAAGATAATCTTTTGGATATTCTTTGGATAAT
This sequence comes from Phocoena sinus, assembly GCF_008692025.1. Lineage (NCBI taxonomy): Eukaryota > Metazoa > Chordata > Mammalia > Artiodactyla > Phocoenidae > Phocoena > Phocoena sinus. Next base: position 55,642,530 of record NC_045780.1, on the reverse strand, counting down.
CATTCATATGTTCAATCATTTAGTACAGGGGTCCCCAACCTCCGGGCTGCAAAGCAGCAGGTGAGCGGCGGGTGAGCGAGTGAAGCTTCCTTTGTATTTACAGCCGCTGCCCATCGGTCGCATTACCACCTGAGCTCCGCCTCCTGTCAGCATTATGGTGAGTTGTATAATTATTTCATCATATATTACAGTGTAATAATAATAGAAATAAAGTGCGCAGTAAATGTAATGTGCTAGAATCATGTCAAAACCATCCCCCACCCCTGATCCGTGGAAAAATTTTCTTCCATTAAGCCAGTCCCTGGTGCCAAAAAGGTTGGGGACCACTGATTTAGTATATATTCATTGACTGCTATGCCATGAAATCCCCCTGACCAAAATAATATTGAGCATCTACCAGTTGGGTTATATGACAGCATCTTTATTTCCTACTACCCCTCCATATTATGTTTTAACAAAAACAAAACACAAAAGCATGGAATCAACAATTGGCAGTGTTTGTTTACACTTTAATGTTTTGTTAGCTAAGTTGTTGGAAGGATAAATTTTATTTGGGAAATAAATTTATTCAAAGGTCTTTGATTCAAGAACTAGTTAATTCCAATACAAATGACTAGAATTTATATAAGTTACTTCAGTCTCTGAGCCTCAGAAAAGCTGATTTGTAATAAGTATAAAGTCATAATTATAATAACGACTTCACAGATAATCTATGCATGGTAGGCAGAATCCTAACCTCCCCCCAACCCCCAAGAAAATATGTTCTGATCTCTGGAACCTGTGAGTATGGTAAGTCACTCCTATGATTATGTTTTGTTATATAGCACAGTTGACCTTAAGATAGGGAGATTATCTGATAGACCTGACCTAATCATGTGAGAGTTTAAAAGCCAAGATTTTCTTTTTCCTGGCACTGGCAAGATAAGTCAGATAGAGTCAAAGAAAGAGAACGATTCTATGAGCTCTTGCTGCTTTGAAAAAGGAGGTGGTCATTTGAGAAGGGATGCAGGTGGCCTTGCGGTGCTGAGGAAGACACTCTACTGACAGCCACCAAGGAAATGGGGAGTAGGTCCTACTTCTGCAAGCAACTGAATTTTGTCAACAGCCTGAATGTCCCTGGAAGCAAATTCTTCCCAGAAGCTCCTCAGTACACTGACACCTTGATCTTGGTCTGATGAGACCCTGAACAGGTAATCTGGTGAGCCATGCCAGATTTCTGATTTATAGAACTATGAGATAATAAATTGGTATTGTCTTAAGCCACTAAATTTGTGGTAAAATTATTACAGTACACATAGAAGACTAATACACCATGAGAGAATATCTTGTAACCTATAAAATGTTTTATAAATCGTAGGCATTATAATTGGAACACAGAATACATTAGATTCTCTCTTTGAACTCTCTGCGGGTAAATAAGCTTTGTTCCATAACCAAATATAGTATTCCTAAATACTTCGAGAAGTTTTCCAGTTTATTTTATCTTTCTTATTAAAAGCATGAAGTACTTGAGAATATTAACAAGCAAATGCAAATCCATTATCACCACTGAATTACCAAAACATTCCATTCCTATCAATGGGACATATAGAATGCCGTTGACAAGATGTATACCTTTGTTTTCTGTCCCCTCTACCATAGCATGGAGCAGGGTAATTCTCTTAATGTCAGGTAATGATGTAAAAGATACTGGAAATGAGATATGATAATATTGAAAATTAAAGGATAGAATAATATATTTCTATGAAAGGCTGTTTTATAGTGCTTTTGTCTTTCTATTTTTGGCCACACCACATGGCTTGTGGGATCTTAGTTCCCTGACCAGGGATTGAACCCGAGCTATGGCAATGGGCAGTGAAAGCACCGAGTCCTAACCACTGGACCGCCAGGGAATCCCTTTAGAGCTTTTTAAACACAAGTTAAAATTTCATTAATTACATCTATTTCAAACATAATAATTATCATTCTGATATTCCACACCTGTTGATGAACTTTAATGATCTTTAATGAAATTTAATTTTAATGATTGAGACAAAAAAGAATGCCTGATCTGCCTCAATATAGTGCAACTTAATATACAGACTTGGAACATATATTACAAGTAGTATGCTTCAATGATAATTTTTTATGTGAACACACACACACAATATATTTTTTTAGCTCCCAGCGTCAATTCAGGTCATCTGAGACTCGAAAGCCATGATAAGAAGTACAAGAGATTATTGAGGAAAAATCTGATAAAGATAAAGGGATAAATATAAAAAGGATAAAGGTAAAGGGTGCAGGTAAAGACAAAGAAGAAGGCTTCAAACCATAATTCATCTCTGAAATGTAAAAGAAGAGGAAAGAAAGAAATGGTAGTCAGTGCCCTCAATTACAGTACTACAAGTCTCCAAATGTTTTGTCCAGTCCAAGCGCAAGGTGTCCATTAGAAAAATTCCACTGTGTACGTTTCTGGACTGTGCAAACTGTTCCCTTAGTGAGCCTTGTAATTATCATACTGTCTCAATTGCTATTTTATAGATCTTGGTCTCTGGTGATATAAATCCCCCCGCCCCCTGTTTTTCTTTTTCTTTAAGCTGCCCTACAGATCCTAAATTTAGAATTAATTTACTTGTCAATTTCTTCAAAAATCCAGCTGGAATTTGATTTATATTTCATTAAAGGTAAAGAACAATTTGAGGAGAAATGCCATGTTTATAATGCCATGGTCAATACACAAACATGAAATAAGTATCTACCCATTTCTTTAGATATATATGATTTCTTTGGTAGTAATATTTTGTAGTTTCTTATATAGAGAACTTGTAAATCTTTGATTAATTTTATTCTAATTTTTAAAAAAATATGCCCTTCTTGATAGTACAGTGAAACCACACTGTGGTTTCTCTAATAAATATCCCCCAATAAGTGTTATAAAATATAAACAGATTAGACACTCAACCCCCAGTGAGTTAGAGAACTTGAGGTCTGTACTCACATGCTTTTTGTTCTTTCTGTTAATAAAAATTTCCACTTAATTACCTAGCTTGTGGTCCACTGTGTAAGTGCCAATCGCACACTCAGGGAGAGAAAATCAAGGGAGTATTGGAAATTCCACTGCTAAATGACCTATTCTTGCTTCCCAAGGTCAAATATATATTCCTTAGACCAGGAATTTGTGTAGATGAGACAACAGAATAATTATTTTTTCATGTGTACAAAGGTATTTCTGAAATAGGTCAAGATAATAATAAGACCAAAGGCATATTATAAGCTAGGCCAAAACTTTATCCCCTAGTCTGTCTCTGTATTGAATTATGTCTAGCTAAATCTTCCAATCAAACTCACCAATAAAGATAATGTGCTGATATGACATGGTAACACTGCTCAAATAACCCACTGCAAATGTTACGCAATGCTGTGTATTAGACAACTATGAGCTCAAATTTATTATTAAATTCCTATTAGAACATGTAATTACGATATTTAAAGGGAAATTCCTTCTTGTTAGCCACAAAGAAATTTTCCTCAAGAGCTAATCTGAATAAATATAGTAGGCTGACTACATAAAAATCACCTAAGGTGCTTCTGAAAACACATGTTTCTACCTATGTACCCTTTCCCTGTCTGATTTGGTATGTCTGGGCAGACACAATATTATTTTTAGATGACCCAGGTGATTTTCCTATGCAGCTTGATAGGGAAACTACTATGCATTGTTCCAGTTAAATAATATCATTGCTGTTATTGCTATAGAACATAAAGCAATGCAGTACAGGAATTTAAAATTATTTTTTGTCAGCGGGTATTACTATTTTGACTAATCATAGCTAGGCTTCCCTCTTTAGCACTATAGCCTGCACCATTTGCCAATTAAACAGATATAGCTCTTTCACCACTTCTAAATACAGATTATCTGAATAATTCAAGACTTTTATGTATCCCACTTTTCCAAAAGTCCAAAGATTCAACAGGATTTAATAGGACCACTCTACCATCCCTTTTAACTTAAGTAAAAACATATCTTTACATTGTTATTGATGTATGAGATAAATAAGAAAGAAAAAAAGGTTAAGAAAAACACTTCAAAATTTCATTTTCAACATTATTCACACAATCAATTCACTAAGGTTATTCTGGGACAGCAACTGAAAGAGATTGCCATCATTTGGGGGAATGATTATATCCTCATGTTTAATTCTGGTATTGCTACCTTTACCAGTGGGAAGAATACAGAGGATGAGATAGACGAATATTGGGAATCCATACTTATATACTCCCTTCTTTCACTGATTGGGGTATCTGAAACAAAAGTGTATCCTCGTAGAATTTGGAATTTGTAGTTCTGATTTCTTAGGTCCTTAGTTCTTCTTTGACTGTTATGACTGTGGGTTCTGTGGGTGAAATGACTGTGGGTTCTGCATGTGACTACCATTCTTTTCTCCTGTGAGCAGTTTACCCTATAGTTAATTCAGGCAACATTAATCAAATCCCGTGAACTTGGGCTTTCTGCATTGCCAATATTAATAACCTGCTTTATGATGTGGATCTCTTTACTATACCAGACATCCTGCTTCTAATGCCTTCCTATTTGTTACCTAGCCTATTCATTTATTTTCCTGGTATATGCCTCCAGATTGGCGTTGTCTTCTTACTGAGAGCTGGGAATTTGTTGGGTTTCAGTTCTACAAAATGCATCCATTGTTCAAGAAATCTGGTTCAATTTTGTCCCCTTAAAGATTCCTTCAAAGTAGCTTTCTTTCAGAAGTTGAAATTCTGGTCCTGGTCTATGTTAAATCTTTTGTGTTTCTATTTTGTTCCGCTTTAATATTTGTTAAAATTGTAGACCTCCTTGTACTAGTCATTCCACAGCTCCTTTTATTTATACTTCCCTATCTACGCTTAACAGGTGTGCTAGACTTCACTTAAAAATGTTTATTGTTGCTAATGAAATAGTCATGAGTTTAGAGGCTTAATTAAAAAGGTAACGACAGATTAAGGAACACCTACTTTAGTGCAGTGAGTTTTTCTCTCTCAATCATCATTGTATTAGAGGCAGCACATATTAGGAAGAAAGTAAGTAATTACTGAGTGAACAAATGAACAAGTGATGATCTAGTAACAGGCTAACTTACCTAGTCCCTACATCCCATCCTCCTGCCTCCATTTTTCTAGCCCTTTCACATTTGAAATCCATCTAATGCAGTAGAAAGTAGTCAGACGCTGGAGTCAAACAAATGGGTCCCAAATCTGGCCCTGCCACTCTTTTGCTGTTGTGTGACTTTTGGCAAGTTACTACCTCTTGGGCTTCAGTTTTCTCATTTATAAAATTGGCCCCCAAATTCTACTTATCACAGAAATGTTGTGAGACAATGCATGTAAAAATATTTATCATGGCAACTGGCATATGGTGAACACTAAACATGTTAGAAGACTTTGTCATATACCTAGTGGGTATTGGAATTTCCTAGATATTTTTTTTTCTTTACACATGACATACCGGCTTATTGTTCATTTTAGGGTTTAAAGTTAATTAAATATATCTGATAAAGGGTTAATATACAAAATATATAAATAACACACCACTTAATAGCAAAAAAACCCTCAATCTGATTAAAAAATGGACAGAAGGGCCAAGAGACATTTTTTCAAAGATGGCCAACAGATACATGAAAAGATGTTCAACATTGTTAATCATCAGGGAAATGCAAATCAAAACTACCATGAGATATCACCTCATACCTGTTACAATGGCTAATTATCAAAAAGACAAGAAACAACAAGTGTTGACAAGGATGTGGAGAAAAGGGAACCCTTGTGCCCTGTTGGTGGGAATGTAAATTGGTGAAGCCACTATGGAAAATAGTGTAGAGGCTCTTCAAACATTTAAAAATAGAACTACCATATAATCCAGCAATTCCATTTCTGGATATTTATCCAAGGAAATTGAAAACATTAACTCAAAAGTATACATGCACCCCCATGTTCACTGCAGCACTATCTACAAAAGCCAAGATATGGAAACAATCTAAACGTTCATCGATGGATGAGTGGATAAAGAAACTGTGATATATGTTTATACACGTGGAATATTATTTAACCAATAAAAGAAAATTGAAACCTTACCATTTACAACAACATGGATGGATATATCGTTTATTTCTCACAGTTCTGAAGGCTGGAAAGTCCAAGATCAAGGCACTGGCAGATTTGGTGTCTGGTCATGGCTCCCAGCAACATTAGGCTCTCCCCTTTTACTGGCAAGGTGTTTGCAGCAGCTTCAGTCCTTACATCTCAGATTCAGGTTCTGCAAACAAAAGTGAGTTTGTTTAAAAAAAAAAAACAGTATTATCTGTACTATTAGAAATCTTTGAAAAGAAAACAAAAATATTAGCATCAGAAAATAAGAGTTTTCTGCTCTATATCCAAAATGAAAATAAAGTAGAAGTTATTGGTTTATTCATTCAGGTGCTGGAATCAAATTGAATATAAGGAAAGTATACACATTCTAATGGCCTGTGTGCCTTCTATGTGCATCTTGTTCATTATGATTAATCTTTTGTGATTACATTTTTCCCATTGTATTAGTTTATGTGAGAAAAGACACTTGCTCTTATTATAACATAAAAAGTGAAAAACAGACACATAGTGGGAAAATCATGTATTCGGACTTGAGTTTGATTACCGCCTCCACCTTGAGCAAATTATTTAACCTCTTTGAATTTTAGTTTTCTCATCCACTAAATATGGCTACTAATAATATCTTCATCTTAGAACTGCTGTGAAGGTTAAATATGTTAAGTAGGTAAAGGACTTTCTTGGCAAAAAACCCACTAGATTTAATACTAATAAATGCTACTTAACATGAGTGATATTCCATTGTTACTATATGCATAGTTTAATACCTGGAACATGACAGGCACTTAGGTAATGGTAGATAACAGGTTTTGAGACTTTTCTTATTGCCTAATTTCAATATATTGAAAAATAATTAGAATTATTGATCCAGAGATTCATAGACAGATGAATAATTCTTTGTTCATAGAGTAGGTGAATGAAAACTATTTTATTATTGTTATTTATTAAAATGAATAATACATAATATAACAATATACTTATATTAATATGTAATAATATATATTTTATTGTAAGCACATGGTAATATATAATTGATACATGATATAATTATATCAGAATTTTATATAGAATTAATGATATAATGTAATTATATCAGAATTATACTATACATGCTATGACATATATAATAAATAATATATATATATAATATTTATTATATTCCTCTTGAGGCATATACGTCTGATCATGTTGCTAACCTTCTGAGAAGCCTAAAAAGTTTTCTATTGCCTATGGAATAAAATCCAAGTGCTTGAATATCAAGTGCCATCCTTTGTTCTTTGGCCCATACAATTTTATTTAGTCTTATTTCCATTTTTATTTACTCATTCTTTCCTTTACCTGTTCCTTTCTTCCTTCCTTTCTTTTTTTCTCTAATTTTTCTTTTCCTAATTCTTTTGAACTTAAATATATCTGAACTTATGTAAAGGATGTAAACAAAGACAATGCTGAAAAGCAGCTTTCTGACACCTTCCTTCCTTTCATACCTTCACTGCTGCTTGCCCTAGGAGTTCAATACTGTGAATTTGTTATATCTTCTTTGAGAATATTGCCTTTGCATATGCAGTGAGACAATATCTTGAAATTAATACTGAAAATATTAATTGTAGTCATTTAGTTTCCATACTTCCTTATATATATACTCTTCCAGCCGTATCAATTATAGCAGGAAATCCAATCTTTTAACTTAAAAGAGGCAGATTTTTTTATTTTTTGGCAGTTGGCCGGTGGGGAAAGGAGGACCCTGCTGAGAATCAGGCAAGAAGTAAGGCATGGGATTAAAGCCATCTCATAATAATAATAGATTTATGGTATTTAATATGCTATTTAACAAAATTTTCTATCTTGCTCTCTTTGAAGCACATGGCAAGTGTGCACTTCTTATTTCCCTTGTAGGTTCGTGGGACCTTCTGGCAAATTTTGGGCAATGAACTGAAAGTGCTAATAATATATATCACTTGGAGGCTAGCATCTTTAAATAATTAATGCCAGAGTGAGAGCCACCATGGTTCTTTTTATTTCCTTTTCCTTTTTTATTTTTAATCTGCCAGGACAATTGGGTATGACCCAGATGAAGGCTGTTCCATCTTCTTTTGTTGCAGAGTAAAGACGATACAGAGCAAAACCTCAGCTGATGCACAATGGACATATAGCCAGAGCAGGAAATAAATCTTTGTGGTAAGATTTACAAGATTGCAAAGAGAAAACGGAGCCTGTGTTGTCCTGAGGGGGAAAACCAAGTAAGAAAAAAATTATCTTTAAAGTCTAAAGGAGTTTATGACTTTGGGGAGATCACAGATGTTTGGGAAAAAGGAGCAGCCATGCAGGGAGACCTTAGAGAGTTGCTGATGCAGCTCGTTTGCTCCTGTCCTTTGCTGCCTTCTAGAAACCATGTGGGAGCTAATCCAAGGCAATTCTTATCTTTAAGCTAAAAGTGTACATCACCAGTGCAGAGCAGATACCCCTTATCTGCTGAACTCTTTCCTGTGACAGCAGCCTATATGTTGTGACTGTGTGACCTAGCAGTACTTATGCTCACTCATTCGATGCCCCAAAACCTGAATGAGCTAATCCTTACACTTCGGATGGACATATCCATGAATATCCATTATGTACTGCACCTTTGTCACTGCCCTTCTCAAACAGAGACAGGGTTCCTAGAAACCCAAAGAAATAATAAGATTCTAGAAAATAAATCCCTCACTATCTTCAATTGCATAGGAATAAACTATGGTGAGAGCCACTTTGATAGCAATAAGATTCATGCACATATCATTCTACAATTAAATACATGTTATGGCAAACATGTTACGATACATGCAATAATATAGCTTAGCTTTTCAAATCCTTAGTGTTGGGTTGCATTTATACTCTATATATTTATGGATTTCCATAATAATATTCACTTATAATAATTGTTTTCCATTTTAACATACAAATAATGCCACTGTGAAAATTTTATGTATTTCTTTCAGATAGATTACTTAAAGCAGAATTTCCCTAGCCAAAGTCATATATATTACTAATTTTAATAGTGACTGATAAATTCTTCTACAACATATATTGATTTACTCACCTACAAACAATATCTGGTATTGCCTGCCTAAACACAGGCAACAGTGAATAATAGATATCTTTCAGTTTTTTAGTCTTGTGATTTTACATTATGCAACAACTTCCTTCTCTCCTATTCTTCAGCCCATAGAACCATACTCAGTTCTCAAGTGTCTGGCTAAAGCGTGTGCTCGTCTGTGTGTTCACAACGTTTCTATTGTCTGAAATGTCCTTCCCCCAATACCTGCTCTTCAAGGGACAACTCAAAATTAACTGTCATAAAGCCTTTCTAAACTATTTTTGTAATTGATTAATTTCTCTTTTGTGTCCTATACTAACCTACAGAATCATTTATAATAATTTTCAAATCACTTCATTATCTGACTCATTTTCTATATTTTAAATGATTTGAGAACATTTATAACTGGGACTGGGACTACTATGTTCTGTCTCCTTTACACTTAGCACCAGACCTGGCACTGAATATTTGCTGAATGGACTGATGGGGAAATATTTACACAAACCATCCCTAGGAAAAGAACATGCCCCCTCTGGACAATACCGATCTTAAACTTAACGCTTGGCCATGGTTCAAATAAGTTCAAGCTTATTTGGGAAGAAAAATGGGCAAGGTCAGAGGATAAGTTCTCTTTCTTAATTAGTAGTGAACAGAATCAGAGTTCTGTCGGGAAGCAAAAAGAGAATAGGCTGTGATACTACATTGATAATTTATGAACAAACTACAATTATATAGCATTATCAATTGCTAAAATCTGAGCTCAAACTTTATACATTATTTAGGAAATACTATATACAAGGATACATTTTATTTCACAACTAAAACTATAGTTCAACACAATTCTTTTTAAACAATCTACTTTTTCTCTTCTCTCAAGTATTTTCGGGGCAAAGAAATTCATTCTTTTTTGCAACCCATTCATAACCTCGTCCTGTATCTGGAATGAAGGGGACAGTAAACAAGTGATTTTTGCCTGAATGATACTGTAGTAGAAAATAACTCATGTGCAGTGGCATATGCACTGATTATGGAAAAAGCAAATTGGGTATAGAAATCTAGTTTTGCTATCAACACGTAATAGCTGTATGATAATTTTAAAAGTCTGAAAATTTTCTTATAATTTACTTGGTTTCATAGCTATTAAGAAGTTGTAATACTTCTTCATAATGTTAGTGTCACGATGAAATGATTAATTATGATATTGTATACAAAAACACCAAAATATATCAGATGATTCAGTAATGCCTATTGGACATGTCAAAATAAATACTTCTTGTTTGTCATCAATAATCTGTATAAATGTGGCCATCTATAAAATTCTGAAGCATGTAAAGTGGAATATCCTGAATAGTTCTGCATAAAATATTTATTACCCGATTTTGTCATCATTTTCCATACAAATATAAATTAATAAAAACTGGACACAAGAAATATATATATATTTTCAAATGATACAGCATTTATTACTCTTTGTAGACCATATGAATATGTGATTTCTTCTTATTTCCTGAGTTCTGCAATAATATTCTTTTTTTTCTAACTATCATGAAAAGTTTTATTATCTAACAAGAGTGACTGGACTTGTAGAATTCGGCTTTGATATTTCTTTAATGACTTCTCACACCTACTCAAAGCAAGTGTTTTGTAATGGATATCACATGCCTTCAATCTCCCAAACAGGTGTGTCACATTTGTTAATAGCTTGATCTCTAATGAGCTGTTTACTCCCTGAATCTGTACTTTTCACCTGGAATTGGAGAAAAGTATGCACTATACCTAAACGTGTTAGTTATGAAGTTAACTGTCATTTAGTAGGTCTTAAATGTTACCTTACCTATATAAGTTGCAAAAGTAACTTAATTTCTATACATTACTTACATCAGTAGTTTAATTGATGTAGCAATTAGCATAGCACAGGGGACTAAATAGATGCTGAAAATGTTAATTATTTTCCTTTTCTTTGAGTCTGAGTCCATAATTTCATACACAAATATAGCAGTATCCTGACTATGAAAACTGCATGCAAGTCATTCCTTCAATGTGTCATCTGAAGAATTCTCTAAAAAGTGTACTGTTGATGACACAGATGGCAAATTTCTGAAAAGTATAAAACAGTGCTTTTTTCAGTATGCTAGTTCTTTAGATAAGTTTGTATCCATGAGTATGACTAATGGTCATGTTAAGAACTATGACTGCGAGTTCCCGGAAGATGGCGGAAGAGTAAGACGTGGAGATCACCTTCCTTCCCACAGATAAACCAGAAATACATCTACACATGGAGCAACTCCTATAGAACACCTACTGAACGCTGGCAGAACACCTCAGACCTCCCAAAAGGCAAGAAACCCCCCACATACCTGGGTAGGGCAAAAGAAAAAAGAATAAACAAAGACAAAAGGATAGGGCCGGGAACTGCACCAGTGGGAGGGAGCCGTGAAGGAGGAAAAGTTTCCACACACTAGAAAGCCCCTTTGCGGGCGGAGACTGCGGATGGCGGAGGGGGAAAGCTTCAGAGCCACGGAGGAGAGCACAGCAACAGGGGTGGGGGGGCAAAGCAGCGAGATTCCCGCACAGAGAATCAGGGCCGACCGGCACTCACCAGCCGAGAGGCTTGTCTGTTCACTCGCCGGGACGGGCGGGGCTGGGAGCTGAGGCCCAGGCTTCGGTCGGAGCGCAGGGAGAGGACTGGGGTTGGCGGCGTGAACACAGCCTGAAGGGGTTAGTGCGCCACGGCTGGCCGGGAGGGAGTCCGGTGAAAAGTCTGGACCTACTGAAGAGGCAAGAGACTTTTTCTTCCCTCTTTGTTTCCTGGTGCGCGAGGAGAGGGGATTAAGAGCGCTGCTTAAAGAAGCTCCACAGACGGGCACGAGCCGCGGCTAAAAGCACGGACCCCGGAGACGGGCATGGGACGCTAAGGCTGCTGCTGCCGCCACCAAGAAGCCTGTGCGCGCGCACAGGTCACTATCCACACCCCACTTCCGGAGAGAACCTGTGCAGCCCGCCACTGCCAGGTTCCCGGGATCCAGGGACAACTTCCCCGGAAGAATGCACGGCGCCTCAGGCTGGTGCAACGTCACGCCGGCCTCTGCCGCCGCAGGCCCGCCCCACACTCCATGCCCCTCCCTACACCACCACCCCCCACCCCACCCCCCGCCTGAGTGAGCCAGAGCCGCGGAATCAGCTGCTCCTTTAACCCCATCCTGTCTGAGCAAAAAACAGACGCCCTCCGGTGACGTACACGCAGAGGTGGAGCCAAATCCAAAGCTGAGTCCCTGTGAGCTGTGAGAACAGAGAAGAGAAAGGGAAATCTCTCCCAGCAGCCACAGAAACAGCGGATTAAAGCTCCACAATCAACTTGATGTACCCAGCATCTGTGGGATACCGGAATACACAACAAATCATCCCAAATTAAGGAGGTGTACCTTGAGAGCAAGATTTATGATTTTTTCCCCTTTTCCTTTTTTTGTGAGTGTATATGTGTATGCTTCTGTGTGAGATTTTGTCTGTATAGCTTTGCTTCCACCATTTGTCCTAGGGTTCTAGCCGTCCGTTGTTTTTAAATTTTTTTCTTAATAATTAATTTTAATAACTTTATTATACTTTACTTCTTTCTCCTTCCTTCCTTCCTCCCTCCCTCCCTTCCTTCCTTCCTTCCTTCCCTCCTTTAGACAATGAATCATCCCAAATTGAGGAGGTGGACTTTGAGAGCAAGATTTATCATTTTTTCCCCTTTTCCTCTTTTTGTGAGTGTGTATCTGTATGCTTCTATGTGAGACTTTGTCTGTATAGCTTTGCTTCCACCATTGTCCTAGGGCTCTATCCGTCCGTTTTTTTCTCTTAATAATTATTTTTTTATTTTAATAACTTTATTATATTTTATCTTCCTTTATTTTATTTTACTTTACCTTCTTTCTTTCTTTTTTTCCTTCCTTCCCTCCTTCCTTCCTTCCTCCCTCCTCCCCTCCCTCCATTCTTTCTTCCTTTCTTTCTTCCTTTCTTTATCTCTCTTTATACTTCTACTGATTCTATTTTTTTTTTAACATCTTTATTGGGGTATAATTGCTTTACAATGGTGTGTTAGTTTCTGCTTTATAACAAAGTGAATCAGTTATACATATACATATGTTCCCATATCTCTTCCCTTTTGTGTCTCCCTCCCTCCCACCCTACCTATCCCACCCCTCCAGGCGGTAACAAAGCACCGAGCCGATATTCCTGTGCCACGTGGCAGCTTCCCACTAGCTTATCTACCTTACATTTGGTAGTGTATATATATCCATGCCTCTCTCTCGCCCTGTCACAGCTCACCCTTCCCCCTCCCCATATCCTCAAGTCCGTTCTCCAGTAGGTCTATGTCTTTATTCCTGTCTTACCCCTAGGTTCTTCATGACATTTTTTTTTCTTAAATTCCATATATATGCGTTAGCATACGGTATTTGTCTTTCTCTTTCTGACATACTTCACTCTGTATGACAGACTCTAGGTCTATCCACCTCATTACAAATAGTTCAATTTCGTTTCTTTTTATGTCTGAGTAATATTCCATTGTATATATGTGCCACATTTTCTTTATCCATTCATCCGATGATGGGCACTTAGGTTGTTTCCATCTCTGGGCTATTGTAAATAGAGCTGCAATGAACATTTTGGTACATGACTCTTTCTGAATTTTGTTTTTCTCAGGGTATATGCCCAGTAGTGAGATTGCTGGGTCATATGGTAGTTCTATTTGAAGTTTTTTAAGGAACCTCCATACTGTTCTCCATAGTGGCTGAACCAATTCACATTCCCACCAGCAGTTCAAGAGGGTTCCCTTTTCTCCACAACCTCTCCGGCATGTATTGTTTCTAGATTTTTTGATGATGGCCATTCTGACTGCTGTGAGATGATATATCATTGTACTTTTGATTTGCATTTCTCTAATGATTAAAAATGTTGAGCATTCTTTCATGTGTTTGTTGCCAGTCTGTATATCTTCTTTGGAGAAATGTCTATTTAGGTCTTCTCCCCATTTTTGGATTGGGTTGTTTGTTTTTTTGTTATTGAGCTGCATGAGCTGCTTGTAAATTTTGGAAATTAATCCTTTGTCAGTTGCTTCATTTGCAAATATTTTCTCCCATTCTAAGGGTTCTCTTTTTGTCTTGTTTATGGTTTCCTTTCCTGTGCAAAAGCTTTGAAGTTTCATTAGGTCCCATTTGTTTATTTTTATTTCCATTTCTCTAGGAGGTGGGTCAAAAAGGATCTTGCTGTGATTTATGTCATAGAGTGTCCTGCCTATGTTTTCCTCTAAGAGTTTGATAGTTTCTGGCCTTACATTTAGGTCTTTAATCCATTTTGAGCTTATTTTTATGTATGGTGTTAGGGAGTGATCTAATCTCATACTTTTACATGTACCTGTTCAGTTTTCCCAGCACCACTTATTGAAGAGGCTGTCCTTTCTCCACTGTACATTCCTGCCTCCTTTATCAAAGATAAGGTGACCATATGTGCGTGGGTTTATCTCTGGGCTTTCTATCCTGTTCCATTGATCTATCTTTCTGTTTTTGTGCCAGTACCATACTGTCTTGATTACTGTAGCTTTGTAGTATAGTCTGAAGTCAGGGAGCCTGATTCCTCCAGCTCCGTTTATTGTTCTCAAGATTGCTTTGGCTATGTGGGGTCTTTTGTGTTTCCATACAAAATGTGAATTTTTTTGTTCTAGTTCTGTGAAAAATGCCAGTGGTAGTTTGATAGGAATTGCATTGAATCTGTAGATTGCTTTGGGTAGTAGAGTCATTTTCACAATGTTGATTCCTCCAATCCAAGAACATGGTTTATCTTTCCATATATTTCTATCATCCTTAATTTCTTTCATCAGTGTCTTATAATTTTCTGCATACAGGTCTTTTGTCTCCTTCGGTAGGTTTATTCCTAGCTATTTTATTCTTCTTGTTGCAATGGTAAATGAGAGTGATTCCTTAATTTCTCTTTCAGATTTTTCATCATTAGTGTATAGGAATGCCAGAGATTTCTGTGCATTAATTTTGTATCCTGCTACTTTACCAAATTCATTGATTAGCTCTAGTAGTTTTCTGGTAGCATCTTTAGGATTCTCTATGTATAGTATCATGTCATCTGCAAACAGTGACAGCTTTACTTTCTCTTTTCCAATTTGGATTCCTTTTATTTCTTTTTCTTCTCTGATTGTTGCTAAAACTTCCAAAACTATGTTGAATAATAGTGGTGAGAATGGGCCACCTTGTCTTGTTCCTAATGTTAGTGGAAATGGTTTCAGTTTTTCACCATTGAGAACTATGTTGGCTGTGGGTTTGTCATATATGGCCTTTATTATGTTGAGGTAAGTTCCCTCTATGCCTGCTTTCTGGAGGGTTTTTATCATAAATGGGTTTGGATTTTGTCAAAAGCTTTGACAAAAGCTTTTTTAGGGAAGTTTTCAACTATATCTTGAAATATTTTCTTAGTCCCTTTCTTTTTCTCTTCTTCTTCTGGAACCCCTATAATTCGAATGTTGGTGAGTTTAATGTTGTCTCAGAGGTCTCTGAGACTGTCCTCAGGTCTTTTCACTCTTTTTTCTTTATCCTGCTCTGCAGTAGTTATTTCCACTATTTTATCTTCCAGGTCACTTATCCGTTCTTCTGCCTCAGTTATTCTGCTATTAATCCCACCTAGAGTCTTTTTGATTTCATTTATTGTGTTGTTCATCATTGTTTGTTTCATCTTTAATTCTTCTAGGTCCTTGTTAAATGTTTCTTGCATTTTGTCCATTCTGTTTCCAAGATTTTGGATCATCTTTACAATCATTATTCTGAATTCTTTTTCAGGTAGACTTCCTATTTCTTCTTCATTTGTTAGGTCTGGTGCGTTTTTATCTTGCTCCTTCATCTGCTGTGTTTTTCTGTCTTCTCATTTTGCTTATCTTACTGTGTTTGGAGTCTGCTTTTCGCAGGCTGCAGGTTCGTAGTTCCCATTGTCTTTGGTGTCTGTCCCCAGTGGCTACGGTTGGTTCAGTGGGTTGTGTAGGCTTCCTGGTGGAGGGGACTATTGCCTGTGTTCTGGTGGATGAGGATGGATCTTGTCTCTCTAGTGGGCAGGTTCACGTCTGGTGGTGTGTTTTGGGGTGTCTGTGGACTTATTATGATTTTAGGCAGCCTCTCTGCTAATGGGTGGGGTTGTGTTCCTGTTTTGCTAGTTGTTTGGCATAAGTTGTCCAGCACTGTAGCTTGCTGGCCGTTGAGTGAAGCTGGGGGCTGGTGTTGAGATGGAGATCTCTGGGAGATTTTCCCCATTTGATATTATGTGGAGCTGGGAGGTCTCTTGTGGACCAGTGTCCTGTAGTTGGCTCTCCCACCTCAGAGGCACAGCACTGACTCCTGGCTGCAGCAGCAAGAGCCTTTCATCCACACAGCTCAGAATAAAAGGGAGAAAAAGTAGAGAGAAAGTATTAGTAGAAGTAGGAAGAAAGAAAGAAAGATAGAAAGAAAGGAGGGAAGGAAGGAAGAAGAAAGAAGAAGAAAAGAAGGAAAGAAGGAAAAAAGGAGGGACGGAGGGAGGGAAGAAGGAGGGAAGGAAGCAAAAATGAAAGAAAGAAAGAAGATACAGTAAAATAAAATAAAGTGTAATAAAGTTATTAAATTAAAAAATAATTATTTAGAAAAAAAAAGGGGACAGATAGAACCTTAGGACAAATGGTGGAAGCAAAGCTATACAGACAAAATCTTACACAGAAGCATACACATATACCCTGACAAAAACAGGTAAAGGGGAAAAAATCATAAATCTTGCTCTCAAAGTCCACCTCCTCAATTTGGGATGATTCATTGTCTAAAGGAGGGAAGGAAGGGAGGGAGGGAGGGAGGGAGGAAGGAAGGAAGGAAGGAAGGAGAAAGAAAGAAAGAAGGTTAAATATAATAAAGTTATTAAAATTAATTATTAAGAAAAAAATTTTTAAAAAAACAATGGACGGCTAGAACCCTAGGACAAATGGTGGAAGCAAAGCTATACAGATAAAATCTCACACAGAAGCATACACATACACACTCACAAAAAGAGGAAAAGGGGAAAAAATCATAGATCTTGCTCTCGAAGTCCACCTCCTCAATTTGGGATGATTCGTTGTCAATTCATGTATTCCACAGATGCAGGTACATCAAGTTGATTGTGGAGCTTTAATCTGCTACTTCTGAGGCTGCTGGGAGAGATTTCCCTTTCTCTTATTTGTTCTCACAGCTCACAGGGACTCAGCTTTGGATTTGGCCCCGCCTCTGCATGTAGGTCGCTGGAGGGCGTCTGTTTTTTGCTCAGACAGGATGGGGTTAAAGGAGCCGCTGATTCGGGGGCTCTGGTGCACTCAGGCTGGGCGGAAGGAGGGGCACGGCATGCGGGGCGGGCCTGCAGCGGCAGAGGCCGGCATGACGTTGCACCAGCCTGAGGCCCGCCATACGTTTTCCCGGGGAAGTTGTCCCTGGATCCCGGGAACCTGGCAGTGGCGGGCTGCACAGGCTCACCAGAAGAGGGGTGTGGATAGTGACCTGTGCTCGCACACAGGCCCCTTTGTGGCAGCAGAAGCATCCTTAGTGTCTCCTGCTCATCTCTGGGGTCCACGCTTTTAGCTGTGGCTCGTGCCCATCTCTGGGGTTCACGCTTTTAGCCGTGGCTCGCGCCCGTCTCTGGTCTCCGCGTATTTAGCTGTGGCTCACACCCGTCTCTGGAGTTCCTTTAAGCAGCACTCTTAAACCCCTCTCCTCACACACCAGGAAACAAAGAGGGAAGAAAAAGTCTCTTGCCTCTTAGGCAGGTCCAGAACTTTTCCTGGACTCCCTCCCGGCTAGCCGTGGTGCACTAACCCCTTCAGGCTGTGTTCATGCAGCCAACCCCAGTCCTCTCCCTGGCGCCGACCAAAGCCCGAGCCTCAGCTCGCAGCCCCACCCTCTCTGGTGGGTGAGCAGACAAGCCTCTTGGGCTGGTGAGTGCCGGTCAGCACCGATCCTCTGTGCGGGAATCTCCCCACTTTGCCCTCCGCACCCCTGTTGCTGTGCTCTCCTCCTCGGCTCCAAAGCTCCCCCCTCCGCCTCCTGCAGTCTCCGCCCACGAAGGGGCTTCCTAGTGTGTGGAAACCTTTCCTCCTTCACAGCTCCCTCCCACTGGTGCAGGTGCCATCCCTATATTGTCTCTGCTTTTTCTTTTGCCCTACCCAGGTATGTGGGGGGTTTCTTGCCTTTTGGGAGGTCTGAGGTCTTCTGCCAGCATTCAGTAGGTGTTCTATAGGAGTTGCTCCACGTGTAGATGTATCTCTGGTGTATCTGTGGGGAGGAAGGTGATCTCCACGTCTTACGCTTCCGCCATCTTCCCCTCCCAGCTACTAATTCTTTCTTTCTACTTCTTCTCCCTTTTATTCTGAGCCGTGTGGATGAAAGGCTCTTGCTGCTGCATCCAGGAGTCAGTGCTGTGTCTCTGAGGTGGGAGAGCCAACTTCAGGACACTGGTCCACATGAGACCTCCCAGCTCCACATAATATCAAATGGGGAAAATCTCCCAGAGATCTCCATCTCAACACCAGCACCCAGCTTCACTCAACGACCAGCAACCTACAGTGCAGGACATCCTATGCCAAACAACTAGCAAGACAAGAACACAACCCCACCCATTAGCAGAGAGGCTGCCTAGAATCATAATAAGTCCACAGACACCACAAAACATACCACCAGATGTGGACGTACCCACCATAAAGACAAGATGCAGCCTCATCGATCAGAACACGGGCACTAGTCCTCGCCACCAGGAAGCTTACACAACCCACTGAACCAACCGTAGCCACTGGGGACAGACACCAAAAACAACAGGAACTACGAACCTGCAGCCTGCAAAAAGGCAACCCCAAACACAGTAAGATAAGCAAGATGAAAAGACAGAAAAAGACACAGCAGATGAAGGAGCAAGATAAAAACGCACCAGACCTAACAAATGAAGAAGAAATAGGAAATCTACCTGAAAAAGAATTCAGAATCATGATAGTAAAGATGATCCAAAATCTTGGATATAGAATAGACAAGATGCAGGAAACATTTTTCTAGGACCTAGAAGAACTAAAGATGAAACAAACAATGATGAACAACACAATAAATGAAATGAAAAACACTCTAGATAGGATCAATAGCAGAATAACAGAGGCAGGAGAACAGATGAGTGACCTGGAAGATAAAATAGTGGAAATAACTACTGCAGAACAGGATAAAGAAAAAAGAAGGAAAAGAGCTGAGGACAGTCTCAGAGACCTCTGGGACAACATTAAATGCACCAACATTCGAATTATAGGGGTTCCAGAAGAAGAAGAGAAAAAGAAAGGGACTGAGAAAATATTAGAAGACATTATAGTTGAAAACTACCCTAATATAGGATAGGAAATAGTTAATAAATTCCAGGAAGCACAGAGAGTCCCATACAGGATAAATCCAAGGAGAAATACGCCAAGATACATATTAATCAAACTGTCAAAAATTAAATACAAAGAAAACATATTAAAAGCAGAAAAGGAAAAACAACAAATAACGCACAAGGGAATCCCCATAAGGTTAACAGCTGATCTTTCTGCAGAAACTCTGCAAGCCAGAAGGGCGTGGCAGGACATACTGTAACTGATGAAGGAGAAAAACCTGCAACCAAGATCACTCTACCCAGCAAGGAGCTCATTCAGATTTGATGGTGAAATTAAAACCTTTACAGACAAGCAAAAGCTGAGAGAGTTCAGCACCACCAAACCAGCTCTACAACAACTGCTAAAGGAACTTCTCTAGGCAAGAAACACAAGAGAAGGCAAAGACCTACAATACCGAACCCAAAACAATTAAGAAAATGGGAATAGGAACATACATATCGATAATTGTCTTAAATGTAAATGAACTAAATGCTCCCACCAAAAGACACAGATTGGCTGAATGGATACAAAAACAAGACCCATATATTTGCTGTCTACAAGAGACCCACTTCAGACCTAGAGACACATATAGACTGAAAGTAAGGGGATGGAAAAAGATATTTCATGCAAATGTAAACCAAAAGAAAGCTGGAGTAGCAATTTTCATATCACACAAAATAGACTTTAAAATAAAGACTATTAGAAGAGACAAAGAAGGACACTACATAATGATCAAGGGATCGATCCAAGAAGAAGATATAACAATTGTAAATATTTATGCACCCAACATAGGAGCACCTCAAAACATAAGGCAAATACTAACAGCCATAAAAGGGGAAATCGACAGTAACACATTCATAGTAGGGGACTTTAACACCCCACTTTCACCAATCGACAGATTGTCCAAAATGAAAATAAATAAGGAAACACAAGCTTTATATTAAAGCTTTACATTAAATACATTAAACAAGATGGACTTAATTGATTTTTATAGGACATTGCATCCAAAAACAACAGAATACACATTTTTCTCTAGTGCTCATGGAACATTCTCCAGGATGGATCATATCTTCGGTCACATATCAAGCCTTGGTAAATTTAAGAAAATCGAAATTGTTTCAAGTATCTTTTCTGACCACAATGCTATGAGACTAGATATCAATTACAGGAAAAGATCTGTAAAAAATACAAACACATGGAGGCTAAACAATACACTACTTAATAACGAAGTGGTCACTGAAGAAATCAAAGAGGAAATTAAAAAATACCTAGAAACAAATGACAATGGAGATACGATGACCCAAAATTTGGGGGATGCAGCAAAAGCAATTCTAAGAGGGAGGTTTATAGCAATACGATCCTACCTTATGAAACAGAAAACACCTCGAATAAACAACCTAACCTTGCACCTAAAGCAATTAGAGAAAGAAGAACAAAAAAAAACCCCCAAATTAGCAAAAGGAAAGAAATCATAAAAATCAGATGAGAAATAAATGGAAAAGAAATGAAGGAAATGATAGCAAAGATCAATAAAACTAAAAGCTTGTTCTTTGAGGGGATAAACAATATTGATAAAACATTAGCCAGACTCATCAAGAAAAAAAGGGAGAAGACTCAAATCAATAGAATTAGAAATGATAAAGGAGAAATAACAACTGACACTGAAGAAACACAAAAGATCATGAGAGATTACTACAAGCAACTCTACCAATAAAATGGACAACCTGGAAGAAATGGACAAATTCTTAGAAATGCACAACCTGCCAAGACTGAATCAGGAAGAAATAGAAAATATGAACAAACCAATCACAAACACTGAACTTGAAACTGTGATTAAAAATCTTCCAACAAAAGCCCAGGACCAGATGGCTTCACAGGTGAATTCTATCAAACATTTAGAGAACAGCTAACACCTATCCTTCTCAAACTCTTCCAAAATATAGCAGAGGGAGGAACACTCCCAAACTCATTTTACAAGGCCACCATCACCCTGATACAAAAACCAGACAAGGATGTCACAAAGAAAGAAAACTACAGGCCAATATCACTGATGAACATAGATGCAAAACTCCTCAACAAAATACTAGCAAACAGAATCCAACAGCACATTAAAAGGATCATACACCATGATCAAGTGGTGTTTATTCCAGGAATGCAAGGATTCTTCAGTATACGCAAATCAATCAACGTGATATACCATATTAACAAACTGAAGGAGAAAAACCATATGATCATCTCAATAGATGCAGAGAAAGCTTTCGACAAAATTCAACACCCATTTATGATAAAAACCCTGCAGAAAGTAGGCATAGAGGGAACTTTCCTCAACATAATAAAGGCCGTATATGACAAACCCACAGCCAACATCATCCTCAATGGTGAAAAACTGAAAGCATTTCCACTAAGATCAGGAACAAGACAAGGTTGCCCACTCTCACCACTCTTATTCAACATAGTTTTGGAAGTTTTAGCCACAGCAATCAGAGAAGAAAAGGAAATAAAAGGAATCCACATCGGAAAAGAAGAAGTAAAGCTGTCACTGTTTGCAGATGACTTGATACTATACATAGAGAATCCTAAAGATGCTACCAGAAAACTACTAGAGCTAATCAATGAATTTGGTAAAGTAGCAGGATACAAAATTAATGCACAGAAATCTCTGGCATTCCTATATACTAATGATGAAAAATCTGAAAGTGAAATCAAGAAAACACTCTCATTTACCATTGCAACAAGAAGAATAAAATATCTAGAAATAAACCTACTTAAAGAAGACAAAAGACCTGTATGCAGAAAATTATAAGACACTGATGAAAGAAATTAAAGATGATACAAATATATGGAGAGATAAACCATGTTCTTGGATTGGAAGAATCAACATTGTGAAAATGACTCTACTACCCAAAGCAATCTACAGATTCAATGCAATCCCTATCAAACTATCACAGGCATTTTTCACAGAACTAGAACAAAAAATTTCACAATTTGTATGGAAACACAAAAGACCCCAAAGAGCCAAAGCAATCTTGAGAACGAAAAATGGAGCTGGAGGAATCAGGCTCCCTGACTTCAGACTATACTACAAAGCTACAGTAATCAAGACAGTATGGTACTGGCACAAAAACAGAAAGATAGATCAATGGAACAGGATAGAAAGCCCAGAGATAAACCCACGCGCATGTGGTCACCTTATCTTTGATAAAGGAGGCAGGAATGTATAGTGGAGAACGGACAGCCTCTTCAGTAAGTGGTGCTGGGAAAACTGGAGAGGTACATGTAAAAGTATGAAATTAGAACACTCCCTAACACCATACACAAAAATAAACTCAAAATGGATTAAAGCCCTAAATGTAAGGCCAGACACTATAAAATTCTCAGAGGAAAACATAGGCAGAACACTCTATGACATAGATCACAGCAAGATCCTTTTTGACCCACCTCCTAGAGAAATGGAAATAAAAACAAAAATAAATAAATGGGACCTAATGAAACTTCAAAGCTTTTGCACAGGAAAGGAAACAAGACCAAAAGACAATCCTCAGAATGGGAGAAAATATTTGCAAATGAAGCAACTGACAAAGGCTTAATCTCCAAAATTTATAAGCAGCTCATGCAGCTTAATAACAAAAAAACAAAAACCCAATCCAAAAATGGGGAGAAGACCTAAATAGACATTTCTCCAAAGAAGATACACCGACTGCCAATGAACACATGAAAGAATGCTCAACATTTTTAATCATTAGAGAAATGCAAATCAAAACTACAATGAGATATCATCTCACACCAGTCAGAATGGCCATCAACAAAAAAATCTAGAAACAATAAATGCTGGAGAGGGTGTGGAGAAAAGGGAACCCTCTTGCACTGCTGGTGGGAATGTGAATTGATACAGCCACTATGGAGAACAGTATGAGATTCCTTAAAAAACTGCAAATAGAACTACCATATGACCCAGCAATCCCGCTACTGGGAATATACCCTGAGAAAACCACAATTCAAAGAGTCATGTACCAAAATGTTCATTGCAGCTCTATTTACAATAGCCAGGAGATGGAAACCACCTAAGTGTCCATCATCGGATGAATGGATAAAGAAAATGTGGCACATATATACAATGGAATATTACTCAGCCATAAAAAGAAACGAAATTGAGCTATTTGTAATGAGGTGGATAGACCTAGAGTCTGTCATACAGAGTGAAGTAAGTCAGAAAGAGAGAGACAAATATCGTATGCTAACACATATATATGGAATTTAAGAAAAAAAAAAAATGTCATCAAGAACCTAGGGGTAAGACAGGAATAAAGACACAGACCTACTAGAGAATGGACTTGAGGATATGGGGAGGGGGAAGGGTAAGCTGTGACAAAGCGAGAGAGAGGCCTGGACATATATACACTACCAAACGTAAGGTAGATAGCTAGTGGGAAGCAGCCACATAGCACAGGGTGATCAGCTCGGTGCTTTGTGATCGCCTGAAGGGGTGGGATAGGTAGGGTGGGAGGGAGGGAGATGCAAGAGGGAAGAGGTATGGGAACGTATGTATATATATAACTGATTCATTTTGTTATAAAGCAGAAACTAACACACCATTGTAAAGCAATTATACTCCAAAAAAAAAAAAGCATTAAAAAAAGTAAATTGTCTAAATCATGTAAAAAAAAAAATAAATGTCCTTATGGAAACCACTGTGACTCAGTTTACTAATCTTTGTGTCTGTTGTCAGTCAAATAAGGTTTTTCAACCTCAGCAAGTGTTGAAATTTCTATGTTCTGTGTTGCGGGGGGCTGTACTATGCGTTGCGGAAGGTTTAGCAGCATCCCTGGTCTCTACCTGCTAGATGCCAGTAGCACCTTCACTGTTGGGATAACCAAAAACTGTTTCCAGACATTTCCAAATGTTCCCCAGGAGTTGAAATTTCCCCTAGTTGAGAACCACTGCAGTAAAGGAGTTTGAGACAATCCCCCTCTGTAGAGGTGCAGGGAGCTGTGAATAAGCTACTGGCACACACCATGCTCTTTTCCGATTCCAACTTTTGATCATGACTTTTCCCCTCCCTCTTTGCTGGGCTCTTTTCCTTCCTTCTCAACTCAGTGCCACATCCTTTAATCTACCCTCTTCAAGCTTCACAGCCTCACCTTTGCGTCCCTCATTTTATTGAACTCTTCTGTTTTTGTATGTGTGTCCCTGTCAGACTTTGAACATTTCAAGGGTATGAAATGTGTTTTCATCTGTGTAACTCCAGTATCTGGTATGTTGTAAACAAGTGTGCTTGCTGGATGTTTAACAAAATAATAAAAGTTAATCATACATTTTCAATGTTAAAAAAAAAAAAAAAAAGAACTGTGACTGCATTTATGCCACAAGTATTTTGAATGCTTTGGCTTTAGTTAAGTGAGGATTGTCAAAAGAACAACTGTGGCATATGCTTGAGCTCCTAATCTATTAAGGGCCCAGCAGGCTTTACTGGTTTTCTTTCAAGATAGAAGGAAAGTCTTATTATATATGAAGTGCTGGAGAAAGGCAAACTTGTATCAGATAACATCTTATAAACCACAAACAGTTCCGTTTATCTGTTCAGTTTCAAGTTTTAGGCCTATATTCCATTGATAACGATTGGAATTTGAAAGGAAGATTGCAGCCATGCCTGTCTCCCACTCTTCTTCATAAAAGTTTCTCTTCCTTGCTACCAGTCTACACTCGTAAAAGGGAAAAAAATAGGGAAAATAACTTTAAATAAAGTTACATGTTATAGTTATGAACCATATTGAGATAATTTCAACCTAAATTAATATAACAAAATCTAGAGAGATAAAATAGAAAAGGACTAACCATGATAATTCCTGGCATCAGCTGCCATCAAAATGGGAAAATAAAATCAGAAAAGAATGTTCTGAAAGCTTTGGTCAATTCATTCCTCAAGTTCTTTCTCCTATAGTGAATATTGAGTTTTCACAAGTTTCAACTCAGTTCTTAACGTTTTGCTCCTTGGGAGTACTGGCTAGAAATCTTGTGATTAGAGCCATGTTACCCTGACTTAGCAATGCTTACCAATACATCTCTGACAAAAGATTCTCAGGAGCACCTGTACAAAATGATTTAAAAAAAAAAAAATGGATGGACCTAGAGGGTATGATGCTAAGTGAAATATGTCAGACAAAGAAAGACAAATACTGTTTAATCTCACATATATGTGGAATCTAAAGGACAAAACAAACAAAAGAAAATGAAAACAGACTCATAAATACAGGGACCAAATGGGTGGTTGCCTGAGGGAAGGAGAGTGAGGGATTGGATGAAATATGTGAAGGGGATTAAGAGGTACAAACTTTCAGTTATAAAATAAATAAGTCATGGAATATAGCTAAGGAATATAGTTACTAATATTATAAATAACCTTATATGAGGACAGATGGTTATTACACTTACCGTGGTAATCACTTCATAATGTATGTAAATGTCAAATCACAATGTAGTACACCTGAAACTAACATAATATTGTATGTCAACTATATTTCAACTAAAAAATGATAATTTGTTTGCTCTGTTACAGCCTCCATTCCCCTGCCCCTACCCCCCTGTCACTACATGGGAGAACCTTTCACTGTTATGAAAGTATGATTCACATACCTTATAGTCTAGTAGCATAATGGATATTAATCAATTACTTAATGAACAGTAACAGAAAAAATGATGGTAAGGAAAAAATTTAGGAAAATAAAGTCGAGCCCTTGTTCTCTTCAGTTGTGTATTTATGTAATGAGTTTGGATTATATAGTTTAAGGCCATGTCTGCACATGAAATTAGGAACTGAGAAAATTAGGAGGATGATGTGGAATTTAAATGATTTTTCCTTATCCATCAAAATATTTCAGGACTCTGTGTGTGTGTGTGTGTGTGTGTGTGTGTGTGTGTGTATGTGTGTAAGTTCTATTAAAGACTATCTTCCCTTTTAGTTTCCTTGATTTTGCATATGAGGTACACTTTCACAAATAATAGAATTTGGGACATTATGGATTTTAAATTCAAAATTATTTACCAGGTGATGAAAACATAATGTTATCCAATCACGTATGTGTTGAAAATACATTCAAGTTGGAAGATAGCCAGTGAGTCTTAATGCAACAGAGTACGAAAAAATGTTTGATATTGTTTCAGGTTCTACATTGCAGTTACTCTTTATTAAACTTCAACTTGTCACATTCTCAGTTAGTATTAGAGAAGAATGTACACACATACTTAAAAACACTATTAAATATTATTAAATATTCTTCTTAGTCCCAACTACGCATGTATGTGAGGCATGGCTTTCTTCACATATTAAACCCAAATAGCATATTGCAACAGATTTAATATAAAAGCAGACATAAGAACCAACTTATTTGGTACTTAGACATTGAAAAGACTTGCAAGAAAAATAGTTATTTTTATTCATAATCATTATTTTTCATAAAAATACCGTTATGTTAATAAGTAATGTTTATTATTTCTAAATGAAAAATAATTATTTTACAATTTTTCTCAGTTTTAATTTCTAATATGATAAGTTTTAATAACTATAATAATACTCTGGGGTTATTAATAACATTAAGGCTATACAGGGATTTTATGATGAAACACTTGGAGACCACTGACCTATGTATTTCAACTCTGGAGTAAGTATGGAGAAGGTGTATTAAGAATTTGTAGAGTTTTTAAAAAATGCTCAAAGAGGACAATGAAAAATAAGGAAAATGATGGTTTTATACATGTTCAGAAACATCCTGCTTACACATTTTTCTCATTTTTTTTTTTTTTTTTTTTTTTTTTTGCGGTACGCGGGCCTCTCACTGTTGTGGCCTCTCCCGTTGCGGAGCAACAGGCTCCGGACGCGCAGGCTCAGTGGCCATGGCTCACGGGCCCAGCCGCTCCGCGGCATGTGGGATCCTCCCACACCGGGACACGAACCCGTGTCCCCTGCATCGGCAGGCGGACTCTCAACCACTGCGCCACCAGGGAAGCCCTCTCATTTTTAATATTAGCATGATTAAAGTTAGAGTGAAATTAAAATCTTGTTTTGGGACCAGACAGCGGTTCTCCAGATCTAAGTTGCCATCATTCGAGGAAAAGCAGCAGAGAGCATCCTTCGGGTTACATGCATGAATGCGCTGGGGATTACACATAGCTCAGGAAATTTATTTCAGATGTCTGATCTCTGAAACTTGCTTTGCAAGAGGAAGGTTGTATTTCCCTTAAGATTTAGGGAAATAGAAATGGAAGCTATCTCATGGGACAGGTTTCTTAATGGCCATGTGAGATAGCTAAATTAAATTAAATATTTGAGAAAGCAATATTTTCGAACAATGTCTCATTATTTAATTCATCTTCTTATCAAGATTGGAATAAAGAGATATTTGGTTCACAAACAGTCTACTAATGGTGGATACAAATCAGTGAAGGGTGCTGGAGATACATGATGTGGCAGCCACATGCAACCCACAGACATGAGAGTGAGGCTAGCTTAGACCATCCAGCCTCGGTTAAGCCAGCAGACAAAGGCACTCTGAGGGCCAACCAAAGAAGCACCAAGTTGGGAACAGACTGAATTGTTCATCCATTGAATTTTTTGCATGAAATATTGTGAGTTTGAGACAGTAAGTTTTGGGATTTTTTTTTTGAGGTGGCAGCATGATATTGAACTCTCCCATTTCATGTCCCATTTGTTTGCTTGTTAAATGCAAACTAGACCCTATGAAAATATCCATATTTTTCATTTAATTAACTTGAAAGGATTCTTACAAAACCCATGATGTAAATTAAGAGAATGGATGACTTACTGTTCATCAGAGATTACATAATAAGCCTATTTTCTTGCATATCTGAAGATAAGTTCCTTAAGACTATATATTATGCTTTCTTCACATCTTGGATTATAAAGACTAATGATAATTTTGAAAGCATACTTGCATATCTTTTCTCAGAATGTATAGTGTCTTTTGAAACATTTTCTGCCATTTGAAACTCCTCTTTTAGTGTTATCTCTGTCTCTTTCTGTCTGTGTGTCTGTCTCCTGTGTCCCCTGCATCGGCAGGCGGACTCTCAACCACTGTGCAACCAGGGAAGCCCTTGTTCTCTTTCTTTAGATAAAAGATTGTTGATATTTGTTTGCATGCCATTAAGCTATGGATTAGTGTTATCCTTTTACATCTTCATTTTAAGGTATATTATGGTCTATTCAGAGTTGTTTTAATTCTAGAGCTAGCTTAGACTTCTGATTTATGTATGACCTTCCTAAGGTCTTTACTGAATATCACAGATATTCAATTAAGTCTCTCCACTTGGCTGTTTGAAACTTGAATGTCTCAAGCCCCTCTGTGAGCTCTGGGACTGTTCACCTTACATTGCTCCAGTAGCAATTTTCCTAGCCTTGTGGGTTTCCCCCTTGCATATACACATATTTTTTATTCAATGATTACCATATCAGTGCACTTAGGTGCAAATGTCAGAGATTTCCTTCTTTTCCCTCTCCTCCCCTCCTTCTCCTTCTCCTTCTTTGAACTTTACTCAGCTTAAATTTACTTAACACCAGCCAACTCATTTTGCAGTCTCTGCTTCCTTATCCCAAGTCACCGACAGGCTACTTCAGGTTATGTGCCTTATCTGTAATATCTTTCATTTAATCCTCATTCCATGATTGCCTTCCTTCCCAAACAAAGCCCATATGCAAGAGCTGCACCCCATAATTTTGTTGGAAGAATCAAGAGAATTAGTTAATGAAACAAATTAGAAAATTGTGATTAACAGATTAAATGATCTATTAGGTATGGGCTTGCTTTTATCTTGGAGAGGGATTATCTTTCTGATATTCTGTGACTTCTGCTGAATTTAGGACTGTTCTTCATACTTATGGTTTGTGTCTTAGACATTTCCTAAAGTCTATGTTTTATTTCCTTTCTTTTGGTCTGAGATGGTAGAGTTATTTATCTAATTAGAAGAGGTAAGAAGTGATTTTATTACATTTTCAGACAAACATTTTTTCTTAGTACTTAAACAATAGCTATTTTCTGAGATTATTTGTATAGCTCAACAAAAGTTGTATCAATACCCATTTTATTTGTATCCTTAAATCTTATTGATAAAACATTTTAATAAACAAAATGAAATGGTAACAATGGCATGAAGATAAGGGTCTCATGTTCTGAGAGCACAAAATTATTATTCTTCAGAAGTGAAACATTGGTGGGCTTCCCTGGTGGTGCAGTGGTTGAGAGTCCGCCTGCCGATGCAGGGGACACGGGTTTGTGGCTGGGTCCGGGAAGATCCCACATGCCGCGGAGCGGCTGGGCCCGTGAGCCATGGCCGCTGAGCCTGCGCATCCGGAGCCTGTGCTCCACAACGGGAGAGGCCACAACAGCGAGAGGCCCGCGTACAGCAAAAAAAAAAAAAAAAAAAGAAGTGAAACATTGGAGAACAGTTTGAAGTTGCCATCTGGAGTAATAATAAGCTCAGTAAGATAGCAGATGTCAAGGCCAGCTTCTCCTAGTCAAAACCAAATGTAACAAGTAACTAAATTTTTCACTGGGGGACAATTTGTTTTTGGGGAA
Source organism: Phocoena sinus (assembly GCF_008692025.1). Taxonomy (NCBI): domain Eukaryota; kingdom Metazoa; phylum Chordata; class Mammalia; order Artiodactyla; family Phocoenidae; genus Phocoena; species Phocoena sinus. Next base: position 55,612,346 of record NC_045780.1, on the reverse strand, counting down.
CTTTCTAACTTTCTAATGATCACTAACCTCTCATTTGTATTGCCCAAACAGCCTGAAGCATAGTTATCATCTCCCTGGATGATCTTTTTCTCATTAAAAAAAAAAAGTACTGTGTTATTGAAGACAGATTGTTGTTAATCTGATCTCTCTCCTTTCATGATCTCTTTAATTGTTGAAAATGAGTCATTTGGGAAGTGGAATTAAAGTGCCGTAATTTTTGCAATATCTAACTGAATAAAAATTTCACATTATCTTTCTTCTTTTAATTCACTGAGTGTCTTCAATATCATGCATAGGTTAACTAATCTTTTCTATATATCATATACCTTTATATCATTTTAAACATGTCTTTGTATAGTCTTGCAATCCTACCAAGCTAATTTCCAAACTCCTTGTTGACAACTATGGTATAATCACTTTGGTGTATCTCAAACATTACAATACTACACTTTTCCTTCACAGTTTGGACCTTTGTTAAAAATAACTGAGAATGTATTCTTAAATTCTTCTCAAATATTTTACTCAGGTCTAAGCTATGGAAATAACCTATATGTACACATATTTGTCTGAAAGTAACTATTGATCCATTAACACACCTAATTTCATGATATTAACTGAACGTCTGCTACATCACATCCAACCAAAATGACATATAGGACAAATAAAAGTAATCTTCAGTATACGGATGGAAAAAGTAAATTGTTTCATTACATTACATATTTTTCATACAGGTCATTGTCATTTAAAATATCTTATATATCTTCTCTATATGATACAGTTTCTGTGAAATAGTCCTTGAATATCTTCCCATTGAAATTAATATGTCTAAACATTACCTGAAAGTAAAGTTTATTTTTCTTACTTATTTGACCAGATTTTTGCTTATTTGTTACTCCCTGGAAGGATCCCAAAATCTGGGTCCATTTTCTATACACCAAAAGCAAAATTTCCCATGACTGAGTCATTTTATGTTTTTCGCTGATATTTTTATAAATATAATTTCACATTGAAAAATATTTTATAAATTACAAATGAATGTTTACTATAGACATTTCCATATAAATAATAACTATCATACTTAGCATTTATCTGGAAAAAGTAAGATGAATATAAATCGAAGCTGAATGAATATAAATCATAGTGATTTTCATAATATGAAAAAAATATTCATTCATTCACCTACATGAACAGTCAACTCAGTCATCTGTATTGTTGATGGGAAAACTATGGGCGAGTGTATTCTAAACGATGTACATTTTTAATCCCAATACATATTTTTGCAGCATATCTATTGTCTTGAATATATTTTGCTGTGATTTCCAATAAGTTAATCAGCTCTCACTTGTTTAATTATTAAAAGAAAAAAAAGAGGCATGCTCACTAGTGAGAAAAGCAGTGTGGGATTTATTTTCAAAAGTTTATATTAAAAAATCACAAGTGTATTATTGAGTCAAAATTAGAGTAATTGTTTTGTGTGTTTAATCAAAAAAGACACATTGTAAAAATATGACTCTACACATTTTTCCAGATTAATCATTTTCCTTGTGTAAACTTTTTCCCAAGTGTTACTAAATTTCTTCTGTATCACTTTTTTTGGAGTATAATTCTATAACAGACATAATTTTTGAAGTAATAATACATAATTTTTTTTTTTTTTTTTTTTTTTTTTTTTTTGCGTTACACGGGCCTCTCACTGTTGTAGCCTCTCCCGTTGCGGAGCACAGGCTCCGGACACGAAGGCCCAGCGGCCGTGGCTCACGGGCCTAGCCGCTCCGCGGCATGTGGGATCTTCACGGACCGGGGCACGAACCTGTGTCCCCTGCATCGGCAGGCAGACTCTCAACCACTGCGCCACCAGGTAAGCCCCTAATGTGTTTTTTTTTTTTTTTTTTTTTTTTTTTTTGCGGTACGTGGGCCTCTCACTGTTGTGGCCTCTCCCACTGCGGAGCACAGGCTCCGGACGCGCAGGCCCAGCGGCCATGGCTCACGGGCCCAGCCGCTCTGCAGCATGTGGGATCTTCCCGGACCGGGGCACGAACCCTTGTCCCCTGCATCGGCAGGCGGACTCTCAACCACTGCGCCACCAGGGAAGCCCCCCTAATGTGTTTTGATATATGCATATATCTGTGAAATCATCACCATAATACACATACATCCTTTCCTAAATTGTGTATGTACAGCATGTTATTTTTGGAAATACATGTTATGTATTCTATCTAACACTTTAACATAGGTTTTAAAAGATGGTCTATGCAATCTAGATAATAGCCCATTCTTAATATTTTTGCTGGCACAGTCTCTGCTCAGATGTTTATAGGGAGAGATATTTATTAAATATTTAGAGTATGTGAAAAATATGACAAATGCACAATTGTTGAATTTACAAAGTATTTTTGATTAAAAAAATTCTCTAAGGGATTTTAAAAACAATTCCAAATCAAATTCTTCATTTCCACAGGTGAGCAAACCAATATTAAATGATTAAGTAATTTTTCAAATGATAAAAACTGTTTTTCCATAGGCAAATTAGACAAAATACAACCTTTCTTATACTCACTCCAAAATATTTTGCATTTTGTAATGTAATTATTTTCTGATAATACCTAAGAAAGAATGCCCAAAGAGAGCTGGGGGTCTCAAAGGAAAATGTGGGGATGGGAGGAGGAATTCATAAAAAGAACTGGATGCTGACAGAGGGAATACAGGATGACCATGGAATTTATTTTACGGCTGGAAAAGAAATTCTTTACGCTTCCAAGCCAATAGAATTTAATAACTTCCATTATATGTTTCACATTTTCCTTTTTTGAAAAAATGTATAGTTTTGTGGTTATTCTATGCCTATTATTCTATTGTATAACAGGTATTTTGTAGGCAATCAACTTGCCTAGATTTCTTTTCAATGGATCTCATATGCTAAGGCTTGCTTTAATTATACAATTCAGTTCATGGCATATTATCTATATTGCCCTGTAAAAGCCCTTTATGGATGTATGTGTGAATATATGAATGTGTGAATGTATGTATTTATGTATATATGTGCTTATGTATATAACTATTTATTTACTTTTTTTTTTTTCTGAACCAGATGGAGAGGCTCATATGTAAGCAAGAGGTCTTGAAAGTTGAAGTGGATTTGGTGGGGTTGTCTTTCTTCAAGTAGGTTGAGTATGTTCTTTGTTCAAGAGGAATGGTGTGCATAGATCATTTAAGGGTGAAAGGTTGAGATTATAGAAATGCTTATGGGGCTCCAATATTCTTCCCTTCATTCTTACATGGTAATAAAATCCCAGGTTTTTAGTTGGTGCATTCTCATTTGGGAAAAAAAAATTTTCTTGCAACGAGGTATGGCCATGTGACTGCACTTCTAATCAATTAGATGCATATGAAAGTGCCAGGTACTAGCTTCTAGGAGCTACTAGAAAAAGATGGCTCTTATTTATTCCTTGCCTCTTTCCTTCTTCACTCAGTCCTTCCTGATGGCTATAACGAGGATTTTGTTTTCCAGGTTGGATTAGTAATGATGGCTGCCAGGATTTCTGACGACCTTAGAGGTGCCATATCAGCCCTGATTGCTTATGTTTGAAATTTTAGGGAAAGAACCCCTCTCTTATTTAATTCACTGCTATTTTTGGCTTTCAATAACTCACAGCAGATCTTATCAATTCTAATTGATAAGCCTAACAATGTGTTTTATAAACAAAAGATGCACTAACTTGATTATTTATTTTATCATTTTAAAAGGGTGGAGGAGAATGTCAAGATAAGAAGAGGACAAGGAATACATGGTTGTTAGAAATTTTAACCTTGTTTAAATTAATGATAATGAGTCTAGTGTTTGGAATATAGAAGATTGCCCTTTAAGAGATAAGGAAATAGAAAAATTTTAGAGGTTAAATAAAATGCCCCAAATCACAAGACTGGCAAACGATTTAGCTGAGATTTAAACCAAAGCCTGACACAGGGTAGGTGATAATAACTTTAGGCTACATACGCTCTCATTCCTAATAGGAGGTGAGAATTAAATTTAATCACAGGATAATGACAATCCTTGTTAAAGGTGATGAATGCAAATATCCAGCCAGCTCAGATTAATAGTTTTGACTTCACCAGCCAGGAACAGGGTAAAAGAAACCATAGCAGGGCTTTCCCTGGTAGTTCAGTGGTTGAGAGTCCGCCTGCCGATGCAGGGGACATGGGTTCGTGCCCCAGTCCAGGAAGATCCTGCATGCCGCAGAGCGGCTGGGCCCGTGAGCTATGGCTGCTGAGCCTGCGCATCCGGAGACTGTGCTCCACAACGTGAGAGGCCACAACAGTGAGAGGCCCGCATAACGCAAAAAACAAAACAAAACAAAACAAAAAAACAAACAGAAACCATAGCAGAGTAGACCAACAGAATTAGAGATGATAAAACCTAGATATTGTGATGAGAAGCCGGTAGCCGCTATAAATTCAATAGAAAGAAAAAAGGGAGTTAGCAGAACAAATGAGACATAATTGTCATGGAGGCATAAGGGAAAGGAAATGTCTATGCAAATGAATTTCAACTGGATCAGTCATTCTTTGGACACACTTCTAAATTAAAGAACTTCAGAAATGTAGAATTTTAGAATTGAATGATACAACAAATGTTTAAAGATAACAATTCTCATTTTAAAACTTAAAATGCTAAAGATTCATAGATTTGTTTTTAGATAAAGACTTGTCTCCATAATGCACATTTTATTCAAACTTAGCCATTAGATAACACAGAAAGGAGTTCAACAACCTCAAGTTATGTTAACGGACATATTTATACTTCACCCTTTTGTTATAACCAATTTTCATTTCTTTTCTACAACTGGATTGTATGTTATCCTAAAACTTTAAGCACATTTTCAATGTCTGATTATTAAACAAATAGCATTGGCAACGTTATGAAAAAGTAAGAATATGGATCATGTTTACTTTAAATGAGAAAAATACATTATCTCAGCTTTTTAGTATTTGGGAGACATTCTGAATTTTACTTGCCTGAGAAAGGTTAGTAAAATTGTTATGTTAATACATTTTGGAATATTTGATGTTAATTTTTAGGAAAGAATATTCAGAAATGTGAAAAATTGTTGGCGACATTTTTTTTAAGGCAAATTACCACAGGACCTGCAATAAGTGCTATGAAGGATAAAATAATGATCGACAATCTTTGCATATTTGTTTTCAGTAAAATTACTTATTCTACAATTGTGAAAACTATCACTTACTGATATTGAGTTTGTTTTCAAGCCAATCTAAACTATTCTCATCTGCTACTCTAATTACTGTATTTAGATTCAAATTCTACTTCTGACATTTCTCAAAACATTTATGATTTCCCTAATATGTTATATATCTTTAGTAGAAATTAGAGATTTTAAAATGTTAAAGAACTTACTACATTATTGGATTATATAATCAAATAATTCTACTCACAAAGTATGTAAAAAGATGTCAATTAACTCTGTCTACCTATCTATCTATCTATCTATCTATTTATCTACCTATACCATGGAATGAAAAGGAAATGTAAGTACTCAACAAATATTAAATAAACGGACAATATATTGGTAATTTATAGGCTAGAATCACATCCAATTATTGAAGTGTCATTTAGCAAGAAAAAACACATCTGGCATTTCTGAGTTATTTGAGGTAAGGGTTTAATTTTCTGATGAAATCGGTAGGCTGGGTATGGTGCTTCCCTTGTGGCTCCAAAGCACTACTGCAAATTCCATCCAGAAGTCCCTGATTATCTTTCTAATTCTTATCTATAGATCAGTTTCATTACCTAATCATCCATTTACACCATCCCAAACCCACTGGGGCAATATGCTAAATTGTCTGCATTGGCCTAGATTTTTGAAATAGAAAGCCCTGTTCAGAAATTGTCTAAATTTCAGCCTTCATCAGGTGCCATCTTTTCTTTTGAAGCCCTGATATCATGAGAAAAAAGAGAGACTAGACCTTAACAAAGGCTTCCTAGGCTTATCTCCTTAGAAGGGAGAATAATATCTTTTATTCCTTCTCAATTAATCCATATCTGGAGAAGGCAGTATGATAAAACTAAATTTCCAATAGATGCTACATTACATTTTAAGACAAATAATCACTACATTAAAAAGCATATCAACTCATATGCCATTTATGTCATTATCATTATTAATATATTCTCTCCAAAATCAAATAATTATCGACTACTCTTGAACTGAGACCTTCTAATATTCATTATAGTGTTTCTTCTATTATGAAAATATTGGTCAATATTTAGGTTTAAATGTCCTCAAAATCTTTTTTTTTCTGTCTCATGACTGAAATTTAAATACACAGATTCACATACATGGTATCATTAGATTTATTTCTCTTTTCCTAAGTTTCTGAGGAAAACTTTAAGGGGAGGGGAATGGGGACACCATCTCACTAACTGAGTATACTAGTTCATTATACTCTTTTAGAACCATGGAAGGTAACTCCACTTAGTCACACTGGCGTAGGAGGAATCAGAAGTAGCAATTTGTATAAAGTGCCTCCTGATCTTAATATCCACCCTCTGAGAAAGTTTTTCTACTGGTAGTTAAACAAAGCAAATTGGGTCACTACATCAGTTTTTCAACATGATCTTATGACTTAAGTTTTTGAAATTCAGTCAATTATAAACATATATACTCTTAGGATGTGTTTCTCTTTATACTTACATGGTATAAAAACAAGGTCCTTATATTTTCCTTGAAGAAAACATTGTAATGAAACTTTATTCTAATAAAATTATTGACCAAAGCAAAGGACTTAGACTATTTCTAATGAACTGTTGCATAAAATATTCCTATCAATCTAGGCAGGTAGTCATCAAGAATACAGATAATCATAAGCAAATGTAAAACTGACAACTATATTGCGTGGCCGATAAACTATATTCACAGAAAGAGTTAAACTGAGAAGCCTGGGAAAATGATGATATCCTTATATGAAAAATCAAAAGAATTTCAGCTTCTGTAACAACCTGCTCTGAGATCAGGGCAATGTTAAATCCATCAATCATTAACCTTGAAAACTTTTCTATATGTGTATTTCCTCAGCCTTTACAGTGAAAGACATAACATGTAGGATCAATGAAGGACAAACCCTCAATCTATGTCACTTTTTTTTTCTTAAATTTAGTTTAGTGCTTATATTAATCAGTGATTCTAATCATTCTAACTCTTCTACTCTTCTTTCCAACTAAATGAGTAATACAATTTTGTTTTCCCATTGATAACACTTCAGGTTTTCGTCAGAGATAGTATAATTATTGTGTACGAACAGGGACCTTGAATGAAATCAAAGTAAATGAATACTGATCTTGACAGTGATTAACTGTAAATTTGCAAAATTGTTTGACTAAGTTTTATTTCATGCGTAAAGTGAGTTCAGTTGTACATACCTAATATACATTTTAAAATAAATGTTTATTGAAGTATAATATACCTATAGAAAAATGTTTAAATCATAAGTGTTTGGCTTATCACATATTCACAATGTGAACTCATTCATACAACAATGATTCAGATGGAGAAACAGAATATTAGCAGCTAGTAATATTGCTAGTAGCTACCTTAGACCTCTAACAAGCCACTAACCCCTAATTCCCAAAATGCAGTCATTATCATGGCTGTGACATGAACTTTATATATTAAGGTATCACAGAATATGTAAAATTTTGCATCAGATTTCTTGCTAAACATTATCTTCGATTAATGGCTTAGTAAGACTTAATATGCATTAGTCAAGACTTCCCAGTTTGTTTTCCTTCTATAAGTGTGTCTCGGTTATTTCTGACCATCTGCATTTTCTTATAATTTCTAGGAATACATTTTGACACCACCCCCCACTCTCCAAACAGCTAGCATTTTTATTAGGAATGCATTGAATCTCCAGATCAACTTAATTGACATCTTTAAATGTTAATGTCTTCTGATCCATGAGCATGTATATTGTTCCATTAAATTAGATTTTCCTTCATTTTTCTCAGTGATGCTTTGTGGTTTAGTGTTAACTAATTTGTACTGCTATCATAAAATAATTCCTATGCATTCAATGTCTTTGATAATACTATAATAAATGATATTCTTTAATTCCTGTTTCTTTGGGGCTGGCATATGGTAATATAAATTATTTTTTCATGTTAACCTGATATTCCTGTGGCTTTGCTAAATCCAGATCTTTGTGTTAATGCACAGTCTTATTTTATCTATGAATAAAGTGAATTTTACTTAATCGTATTTAAATTCTTATAACTTTCCTTTGTTTTTCATATATTATTGCACTGGTCCAGTTGTCTAGTACAGTGCTGAATACAAGTTGTGATAGTAGGCACTGACTTCTTATTCTGAACCTCAAGCTTTCAATATTTCACCCTTCAGCATGAGGTTTGCTAGATTTGTTAATACCTTTATCATGTAAAGTAATTACCTTTTCCCAGCTCACTAAAGGTTCTTAGCACCTCTTGTACCTAATACACATAAGTTCTATATTGGGACTTCCCCGGTGGCGCAGTGGTTAAGAATCTGCCTGAAAATGCAGGTGACACGGGTTCGATCCCTGGTCCGGGAAGATCCCACATGCCGTGGAGCAACTAAGCCCGTGCACGACAACTACTGAAGCCTGCACTCTAGAGCGCAACTACTGAGCCTGCGTGCCACAAATACTGAGCCTGAGTGCAGCCAAAAAAAAAAGAACTTGTATCATGAGTATATTGAAATCTCTGATAAACCAATAATTATAAAAAGATAAACAATATTATAAGTTCTATATTAATCAGCTTCATAGATAACACTGATATAAATTTGAACTGAAATTTTAGTCCTGAAATATATACACATGGGTATATTGATATCTCTTTTAAAAGTGATTACTAGATATATTGTACATATTTTCTTTAGGTTATTTGCATTAATATTCAAAATGATATTCACCTGCAATTCCCTTTTCCTGTAATGGTCCTGTCAGGTTTTGATATGTAAGTCATGTGACCTCATGAAACAAGTAATGAAGTATTTATAAATAGTGATAAAATTTTTTCCATAATTATATGTAAGAACGAACTAGTAAAGCATGTAGACATGGAGTTTCCACTTGTTATAGTAGATTTCTTCTTTAATAATTCTGGGACTGTTTATATATTTCTTATGACTGTTTCACTGGTTGTATTTTCTAATAATTTATAATAATTTGTATGCTTCATTAATTTTCAAATTTACTTTTATTAATATGTAGGGATATCAACTTTTTATTCCTGATATTGATTTTCGTACCTTCTATCTTTTGTCCTTGATTTCACCCTGGTTTATTAATCACATTCGTCTTTTCAGAAAAACAACCTTTAGGCTTTTTCTCTATTATATATGTGTGTTATACACATTAATTTCTTAAATAAATTAATATTTATTAATTTACAATTTTTTTCTTTGGATTTAATATATTTTTTAACTTCCAGACTAGATTTTTAGATCACTGATTTTCAGGCTTTTAAAAAAATTTTGCATTTTAATATTAAAATTCCTCTCAGGGTACAGTTTTAGGTGCTTCCTACAAATTTTATATGGAATTTCTTAATTATTATTCAGTTAAGACATTTTTGAATTCAAGTGAGAATTATTTTTTATCTAGGACTATTTTAGGTGTATTGATTATTCTCCAGAGAATTTATTTACCCATTTTATTTTTTGGTATTGATTTCTAGCTCAGTCTCACTATGGTTAGAGAACATATATTCTGTGATATAAGTATTTTGAAATTTGTTTTTGATGCAATTTTAAATGGGCTTTTTTTTTTTTACATTTTTGGTGTATAGAAAGCAACAGATTTCTGTATATTAATACATTTTTAGTGTATAGAAAGCAACAGATTTCTGTATATTAATCTTGTATTGATTTTTAAGGTAACATTTTTAATGAAAATTACATTTTTCCAAAAATTTTAAAGAGCTATTGATATGTGCTCAAGATAGTGAGGTTATACATTTATGGGGGGAAAAACCCTAGTTATAATATGAAAAATAGTGGAATAGTAAGAAAAGTTAAGCTAAAATTCTAAGAATTCCAAGAACTTTAATAAGAGGCCTGGGACCTGGTGTTATTTTTGTTTTATCATTACTAGTATTAAAAATGTTATTTACCTTAAACAACAAAAAAGGTCATTCTATTAAAGGTGGGAAAAAATACATGTTTTTAAATAATGATATAAAATCAAAATCTTTATAAATATTTTCAAAATGTTATTTAAAAACAAGACAAAACATCTATTTATATATGAGGAACATGAATAATTAAATGTGTGCTAAATGTATATTTTTTTAGGCATAATAGAGTCTGACTCCATTTTTTAAAAAATATTTCATTTCTGACAATGTTCAAACCCCACTTTCTTCCCCTTCTGCCCTACATCTAGGTAATCTATTAAGAAGCCAGGTGTTCCGTTTTTTGGCACTGGTGGAAAGTTGAAGCCACGCAAGTCACACCCTGAGGCAGGAGATAGATGGGCCCCAGGCTGAGCAGCTGGAGTTTGTCCTCTGGGGACAGATACTCCAAAATAGCAGGAGGGAGAGAGGAGCTGAGCCCTTCCCAGATAAAAGACAAGAGACCACATATTGCTCATTCTCGAGGTCTAGGAGCCCTTCCCAACTATACATGCACATAGAGGCTCCTTGGAGGTCAAAAAGGGAGTGATGTCAACCTACCCATAGGCCTCTTCACTAGAATCCATCTTGGCTAAGAGATGTGCATGCACACAGGGAAGGACCCTGAAATAAACCAAATATGGACTCAGAACCAGGCAAAGAAAGATGATTGGCCAAAGGAAACCCAGAAGAAATGCCCCATATAAGAGATTCAAACTACCACAAGGGTGTGACTCTCTCTCTGAGTCAGCCCATGTCTCTATCCACATGTACTCTTTTTCCTCCTAATAAACACTATACTTGTTTCACTACTTTCTGTCTTTGTGGGAATTCATTTCTACAAAGCCAAAGGGCCAGGGGCCTTGTCACTGGCCACAGGTTCCTGGTGGTCTAGTGGCTAGGATTCAGCACTCAATCTCTGGCTGGGAACAGAAATCCTGCTTTAAGCCACTGGAGGCCAAGGTCACCTGAGATCAAACCCATGGTCTAGTTTCAACTATATAACCCATGGAACCCTCAACCCAGGTCCACCCTTATCCACCATAAAATGCCATCCTAGTTGCCACTTCTGCTGTCTGAAGTCATATTTGGACCTATGTAGGTGCCTTTCCTGCTCTCCCTAGAGAGCCTCATTATTGAATTTAAAAATCAAAGACATTAAGAAGAAAATAATAAAGGTTTAACCAATGAGTTTGGTTAATTGGCACGGTTGCCATACATTCTGTTTTTTGAAAATGATTCAAGGTATAATTTATTCAAGGTATATTATTAGGTATAATGGGTCAAGGTATATTTATTATTCAAGGTATAATTTATTAAATTAGTGTTTGTAAAACTACTAGTAAAAATCACAAGTTATAATTCTGTAAATATTCAAGTAAAAATGAAAAAAATAAAGCCTATAAATTTGCACAATTATAGAAACAGGTCTCTTTTGATTTTCAATGTGTTTCTTACAAGACTAATTCATCAGTTTATCTTTTAGTCAAAATACACACTGAAAACCCAAATTGTCCTTCTTAGTTTTATTATAGTATTTCAGTAATCTAACGATAATCAGAATAGTTAATGTATAAATTCCTAAGAAATATAGTTAATATATAGTTAATATATAAATTCCTAAGAAATATTTAATAACCTCCAAATTTCAGAATAATGCTTAGTATACAAAAGCAAAGTATTTTATACCATAGAGATGATAGAGAGGGAGAATGAGGGAGAGAGAGGAGAGACAGGAATAAAAGGAGCAACAGGAGAAGGAAGCAGATACAATTTCAAGCATTTCTTTAATATCACTGACTCACAACACCAAATAAGATTCTTTGCATATTAGAGAAGAAAATTTAAAAACCTGCTAATGTCAGAATCTTAGTGGGCTAAATAAGAACAGATGTTAGCAACATTTTGTCCTCATTCCAAAAAAAAAAAAAAAAAAGTAAAACTAAATGGGTTTATCCGTATTTGGTAATTTAAATATTTCAAATACATGTTATTCTTTTTTATGTTGAAAATCCTAAATCCTAACTGATTTTTCTTTAACTGTTCCCAGCCTTCCTCCTACAACAATTCTATATTTATTGTTACTCCTACTTGATAAACTGTGCTAGCTTCCAAAGCAGGTTTCTTTCCCATTTGTGTCAGCATTTCATGCTGTTTGTTAGTCATTAAAATTTATTTTTCCTTTATACATATAAAAATCACTTAGGGAGCATGCATTATCAGGCTCTCTAAAATAATTTTGGGTAAGAAAATAGCCAACTATATTTCTCAATAGCAATTTTCAAAATAAATTGCCTGCACCCTTAAAAAAATCAATAAATTCGATGTTTTGTGCATAGAAAGTTTAGATTAAGTTAAAGAGTTCTTGTTTCATATTGTTTTAAATGGGCCATAAAAGTATATGTCCTTCAATTTTCATTAGCAGTATTTACTTTGCAAATGACTCCAAGGTAGAGAGAAGAAACACCAGTGACTATTCAACTCTGGCAATAATATTTTTACCTGTTTAAATATATGAGTGAAGGCGGAAATATCACGGAAGTATTTAGAAATAATATACCAGAATATTCTTAACAAATAGTCAATGTAAAAAATAATTAAGTATTGTTATCATTATGTCCAGAGTTGTCCCAGTAATCATGTAATATATTCATTGTTCATTCTTAATTAAAATGTGGTTTATTCAGCTGTTTTCTTTCTGCTTTGAGTGGCAGCAGTAAAGTCAATAACACGATCAGTTCATATATAAATGGGATGATTGGAAGAAAATATAATTTAAAATCAATATCCTCTAAAGCTGACATCAAAGATGAATCACTTAATGAAGACTATTTCTAAGTACCTATTTGGCAAATTCACATTAACCAGATTTAATGATTCTTAAGTAACAGGACAGCTTTGGCTTTTTAAAGCATTTTTGCCCTTTCCATGTATTGTAATACACAAACCTTTGCTTAAATCTACTTGTAGTTAGTATGAATTAAGAATTCACTCACAGTACCTGACCTATAGTTCACTGACTTCACTATTTTGAGTATTTTGCCTTCTTTGGACAATTTTCTTAGTAGTTTGGCTGGTTGTTTTATACAATTAATCACTTTATTGAATGTAAAACAAACCTTTCCTCATGTGGAGCCAATGGTTTACACTTAATAGTTTATGTGTATGTGAGTGTGTATTTTAAAGAAACTTTATTATCTTCCCTTTTAATTGCTTTACTAATTTCTTCTCACCTAATTTCTCTTTTCTATCTACTTGCATCTCCTATTAGTTAGAAGATAGACAACCCAACTCTTTTGGAGTTTCCCCTTTCTCTTACATGTTTCTCTGCTTCTTTCTCTTTTGGGGGATTCACCTCCATTTACGAAATAGCATTGTGTCTTTCAAACTTACATGGAGTTTTTTTAAACAATCATGGTTTACTTTCTGATACTGTTGAGTTTTTTTTTCCTTTTAGCTCACTTTCCTCATTTATAGATTTGTATTATTACAAAATATTTCTGAGAGGCAAATTAGAGTTTATTAAAATATTTTAGTCTATATGCTATTTTAAAATACAGAAATACCATTTATATGTCCCTCTAAACCTTTTCTTAATTATTATTTTCATGTTTCTTCAAGTATGTCCTCAATGTTGGTGATTGATTCATATTTAAGAAAGCACTAATAGGAAAGCTTACTGGGAATTATGCAAGCAGGATTTTTGCTATGCCAGAATGAATTATAGGATGACCAAAAAGATACGCAATCATTATTTGGTAGGATATTTGACTTAAAGAATAACAGTCTTTAATATTAGGCCCACCTAATATTAGGCCCATCAACATAGCCACCACCTCTGCCACCATGACTATTACATTCATAGGTCTAATCCATAAGATCTTCAGTGTCAAGGATGGTATGTGGTAAAGTCATCTTGGCCAGGTAGTTCACTAGTTTTCATCTGCAGTAAGTGCTTTTGGGGCATTGATATGTGATTCAAAACCCTGCATTACCCTGACCCCATATAACTCTTTCCTGGGCCTCTGAAAAAATGATTTATTTCCCAATTTCTCTCATTCCTGATTATTGGCCATAAGCCAAAGCACTTGGATACACCCATATTCCATGTATATCTTTACTTTGAAGATTCTTTAAACACAAAATGTATGACCATATATAGAGCTCAAAGCAAAACAAAATCTTTTAGGGCCATGTATGAACGGGACTATAGATTTTTTTCCTGACCAGTATAATAAAGGTAATGGCTTCTTCCTAAACAAAGGTTAAGATTGCTAGCAGCCCTTTGTAAGACTGATGTTTCCTAATATCAGGCTTCCTCATTGTGACAAAAGAAACTCACTATATTCACAATATCCAACTGGGCCTACCTTTATATCACAACCCAAGGGATTTTAAGGACAGGGACAATTGTTGTACACAGGTACCTCAGATTTCTTGTGCTGTGAGTGATAAAATCCTTTGTCTCTGAACCAGGAGTCTTCTGTCTTCCATCAGCATCTATTGTGACAGGATCACTTGTTAACTTCAAAGTAAGATAAAATCTCATATAGCCTATCTTTTCAAAGTATTTCTGGTATGTATCCATGTCCCTGGCCAAGAAACAAACCTGATTATGCCATCACAATAGAGAAAATTATTATTTAGTTTGAAGGTTTTTTTATAATCCAAAAAAAGTCTTAATAATTCTTTAAAATAAATCACCTAAGGTAATCAGAAAAGATGATTCATTTAAAAGGATTTTTTAGTGTTAAGTATGAGGATAATGGACATAATGGCTGTGTAAGTATGTATATAGTAAGTGTTTGAGGGAAAATACAGAAAGTCAAAAGTGTTTGGACTGTGAGGCATCATATCATTTATTGGGAATAGGTTAGGAACTAACTGTATTAAGTCAAATATCTGAAATTACTGAATGGCTTTTAAATGAAAGCTTTCCTTCAATTGAACCCATATAGAAGAGTCTCTTTAGTGCATAGAGTTGTGGCATTTATTGTTTTTACACTAGAATGAACAGAGCAGTAATGTCAAATATATTCATACAAAAGAGCTCCCAAGAGTTTGGCCTAGAACTGAGTTACTGAAAATAAGACTTTTTGCTAAGTGATAAATATAGTAGTGTTAATTAAAGTTATTTAAAAAAATATTAAAACAGTAGCCTAATGAGGTTCAAAAACCATTGTTTAAATATTCAAACAAAAATACACTGCTAACTTTAAGAAATTAAATCAAGTTTCTAGTATGGAAACATTTTAAAACAATGGTAACAATTTCCTATAGTTCTAAAGTTCTAAATGATGAATATCAAATGTATAATTTCAGTTACTAGCTCTATGTAAGATGAGTAACCCACATCCCTAGGTGAGCATGATGATGGAGAAATGATTGTCACATCCTAAGAATCTGTGCAAGGTGACAATTCAACATTGTAGAGAGCACTGGAATTTTGCAACAGGCAAGATGGATTTGAGTGATTCCTACACACTCTGTTAACTGTATAAACTCAGGCAGTTAATTTTAAGATTCTGAGAAGTGGTGTCTTAACATATAAATTTAAAATAGTAAAAGTTTATGCCCATTTTTTCTACTCTGGCTCAACTAAGATAATGGATACAGACTGTTCCATACATTTTGTTTATGTCAGCTTTATAATAAATATTCTCCTGTACTAAAATTGCCTTATACTCTTCAGCTTCTCTTGCTAGCTCATGAACTACCAATACACAGAGACATAATCTCGTTCAGTCATGTAACTCTCAAATACCTAGCACATTCCATGTGTATAACTGACTTTTTTTTTTTTTTTTTGGTATGCGGGCCTCTCACTGTTGTGGCCTCTCCTGTTGCGAAGCACAGGCTCCGGATGCGCAGGCTCAGTGGCCATGGCTCACGGGCCCAGCCGCTCCGCGGCATGTGGGATCTTCCCGGACCGGGGCACGAACCCGTGTCTCCTGCATCGGCAGGTGGTCTCTCAACCACTGCCCTACCAGGGAAGCCCTCCAGCTCTATTTAATTGAGGTTTCTATTAGTTTTTTACAATGCCAAACACAAGCTTTCCCTATTCTCATTTTTTGCCTCATAAATAATTAGCTCCACCGCTTGTTACCACTGATCAGTTGGGACAAAATCCTTGGTAACCAAACTTCAATTTGGATTCTGTCTTTCTCCTCAGCCCTGAACTTTGGTGCACTCAGCCTAAGCCAGTAGGCAGTTCTTCCTTAAGGAGTCTTCCTGAAAAGTAAGGGGGCCTCAGGGTAAAACATCTCAGATTTACCATGTGTTCACACAACCCTTTCATCCCACTTCTTCACACTTGGTGCTCTCTAACCTTATAGTCTTTTCTCTATAAGAGAAAAACCTTTTGAGAGTGACTTCAGCAAAATGGCCAAATAAGACATCCCTCGCATGTATCCCTCCTTCAACAACATTAATTTGGCATCCATCCAAGTGATTTCGTCACTTCCAGATATACATATGTATAACGTAGACAAATTTCTAGTAGGTATAATCTTTTAAAAATGTGTGGAGTCTGAAATATAAAGCACTAGCAGTGGAAGAAAGAGAAAATGAAGGATATTTAAAACTGAATTAATTTGAACATTAGAGCAGCACAAATGAAAAACTTTATGAATGCATACATATCTAGCACAGGAGTAGGTATATTATGGCGCACAGGCAAAATCTGTCTTACTGCATATTTTTGTCAATCAAGTTATGTTGCAACACAGCCGTGATTATTCACCTACGGCTACTTTTTGTGCTATAAGCGCAGCGTTGAGTAGTTACAACAGAGACATTATGGCCCAGAAAACCTAAAATATTTATTGTCTGAACCTTTATAGAAAATAATTGCTGACCTCTGGTCTAATATAATAGAGATTAGCAAATGTTTCTACTAGATTTTGAGAAAAATGAGTCTACCAGGAATTAAAGAGAAAAATTACAGTTAATTGGAAAAAATTCTACACCCAAGCTATAATTAGGTCACAAGGGTTCTATGGGTGAATTCTAATTAATCAACAAGCAACAGCTAATTAATTATATAAAATATTATATTTCAAAGAATGCAATGTAAAATTTTGTAACATTCTACAATGCTAGCATAACCTAAAACTACATTTGGGCAAGAATATCACAGAGGTTAAAAATCTCACTAAAGAAAATAGATCCTAAAATCTTAAATCAAATATTAGAAAATGAAATCCAGTAGAATATTAAAATCATAACCAATTACAGTTTTGGTTAATTCTTGGCAAACAAGATTAGTTCAGCAATTTAAAAATTATTTATAGATATCTTTTCTAGTAACGTTTTCTTATGCTGTCACACCTGAAGTATATTTGGGTATTTTTAAAAGAAGCTTGGCTTTATTCAGACTGACCAAGCTGTGCTGCCAGCTTGAATGAATAAGTCTAATATTATCTGCATATTGAAGTCAATGAGGGGAGACACAGATGCCAATATATCTTTGTTTCCATAGATATTTTTCCAGAAGTATCTGGGTTTGAGACTTAAGAAAACAAATAGACAGTGCTTTATCAGGGGCTGCAAAGTAAGGGAATGATAGGGTATATGAAATTATTCTCTTAGAAAATATAAAGTTGCATAAAATCATATGCTACTACTATTACTGCTTGAACTCCAAATGCAGTTATGAGAGCAGTATAAAAATGGATTCATAACATCAAACTGGTTAATTCATTTTGCTTATTTTAAAAAATATCCTAGTCTTTTAAATTAGTAATTTAAATTAGTGTAATTTTGTTTGTTATTTTATTTATTCATTTATTTGGTAAATGTGCAGACAAGAGTTTGACATATTCTTGAAATTAACCTAAACAGATATTTGATATATTTATTTAAAATATATATATGAGACCTTTATATTTATGCTTAGTTATTGCTTTAAGATCAACTCTAGTGAATATATAAATCTACCTATATTTCAATTTTTCTTTCTAAAAATACCCACACTGAATAGACAGCTTATTACTGGTAGCATTATTATTACATGAAATCAGAAAAGTGAAAGGATGGAATGATATGGAGTTCAGAGCCCACTACAAATGTTTTAAATGCAGTAATTAAACAAATGATAGGCATAAATTTTATTATAGATGACTAAAACACCAGATCATACACTGTAATAATTTTCAGCACTGTTGGTTTATGATACTTTTGTGTATCTATTATAGCAAACAAGAATTTTCCAAGTGGGTAATTCTTAAGCAACAGCTTAGGCGCTTCTCCAGGAAGTGAGTTGAGCAGATTGTAATGAGCTGTAAAACAGAATCCCTGCTGTAACTAATTTGTACTTAAAGAGTCCTGTCAGGAAAAAAAAAAAAAACTTTCTTCATTTATAATATAATTGCAACTAATTTCAGGGATAATTGAATTTCCTAAAATTGTCAATATTGATAAGTCACCAGAATAGTTTTTGTAGCCTTGTGTTCAACATGATTCACTTTTAGCAAATAACAGAAAAACAATCATATTTTGTCCAGATAGTTTCTTGTTTGTCCATATTTCACTGAAATGTATATGATGGCAAAAATCATTGTAATTGGGCCATTAACTACTATGCATATGTTGGCATTATGAACAGTTAAAAAGTTATAGCTAACAAGAAAACTGTACTGATAGCACTGTGTTTCTAGAAATAAATAGCAGGGACCCGAAAATGATGTGACTTGACCTAAAATTGCTTTTTCTTGAAATGAGCTTATTAAATATTACTATTATGAACATGTTGGCCTTGTAAAACAAAGTTGCTGTTAATTTTTTATGTCCTGGTAAATTTTGTGTAATCATGTTGCTATCTCTTTCTTAAATGCATGTGATAGTTCACTGGTAAATTCAACAGGGCCTGGGGTTTCCTGTGTGGAAATAATTTCATTTAAAATTTTAGTTTCTTTAATAAATATGGGACTATATTTTCTATTTTTATTAGTTTTTTTCAGTGACTTTTCCATTTTATCTAAAATTCCAATTTATTATCATATGTTGTTCATGAACTATTGCTACGGGAGCTTATTGTCATAAAGTTGTTCAGGAAATACTCATCTGGGAGTTTAAATGGGGATAATAATTATCTGTTTAGTCTTGATTTCTCACTTAAATCCAGTCTGGTGAGAGAACATATTTTCATTATTTCAGCCTGTCCTTTCGTATTTGTTAAGGCTTATTTTATGGGCCAGAGAATATGATCAATTTGTGAACTGTTCCGTATGAACTTCAGTGAATATGTGTCATGCTCTTTGGATGTAATGTTTAACATACACCCTTGAGTTCGATTGTGTTAATCGTGTTTACCAAATCTATATGTTTTTTATCGGTTTCCATGTAGTATTACTTATTGAGTATGATGTATTACAGTTTCATAGTGGTTTGTGTGCATTTGTTTTTCTTCTAGTTCTCTTAATTTTTCTTTCTATAGTTAGGTATGTTAACAAGTGCATACATTTTTAGAATTATGTCTTTTTGTTGGATTGCATTTTTGACTAGTACAAAATGTCCATTTCATCTCTTACAGCTTGTTGCTTTAAGGTATACATTATTTTAGATATTGAAACTGTGCCCCATAGGGTGAAAAAAACCCATCCTGAAAATGTAGCCATGGGGTTAATAGAAACTTGTGACTAAGAGAAATTATTGAGCTTGCCTTACAGAACAGCAGAAAAGGAAACAGCTTGTTAAAAACCCCTCTGTTTGTAACACAACAAAACTGGCTGAAACCTGCTAGAACCAATGTGGCTGACCAGAGCCTACATAGAATAGACTCGCTTATTAGATAGGTGATGTTTTGACATCAGAGGGCCAAAATTCCACCCTCAGATCATGCTAATGCTACTATTTTCTGAACAAGTGTCCTATGAAGAAGCCTGTAACTCAGAAACGCCCACGCAGAGCAGCAATGACCTCACTCTTTTCCTGACTCCAGTCACCTTCCCCTGCACCTCTGACCACCCTATACTCTTCACCCATAAATATCCCAAGCCCCTCACCTTCAGAATCTGAAGATCTATTCCCTGGTTTCCTTTCTCAGCTACCTTATGGACAAACCTTTTCTCTGTTACAAACCTCAGTGCCTCAGCCTTCAGCTTGCTGCACGTCAGGCAAACCTGTTTGGTAACCATGTTACTTTACTATAGCCAATACCAGCTTGCTTTTGGTTAGTTTCATGGTACATACATTTTTTTCCATCTGTTTCCAGTTCTCTATCTTTACATTAGTGCTTCAATCTGATACAGTGAGTAACTTTCTATTTATAGCATCTCATTAAAAATTATCTTTTTGACCCTCATTTCTGTTCATCAGCATTTTTAAGATGATTTATTTTTGTAACTGATTTGTAATTTATCTATTTTCATTTCTTTAAATCCACACATATGGGAAACTGGAATTCTCTTCCCATCTCTCTTCAGTCTTCAACTATGGTCTACTGTTCCAGTAAAATATCCCCTCTCTCTTGTCACCAGGGACCTCCAATTTTTCACTCCAAAGGCCATTTTTTAATTCTCATGAAGTTTGACAGTTCACTACTATTTGCAACAATTATTACTTATCCTTCATAAAAACCTCTCTTTTTGGCTTTCAGGACTTCTTGATCTCATAGTTTTACTTCTCTAATTGGACCTCTACTCAATTAACTTTCTTATTCTTTTCATTTCATTTTTTCACAATTCTGCAAATCTCCTTAGATCAATCAAAACCATCTATGCTTGTGATGATTATGTTTGCTAAGATTATATGCTTAATATTAGACTATAATCACATGGATGATAAGGGCCTTGGCTGTTTGTACATCACTGCCTATTAGTGCCAACTGAATAATAAATATAGTATTACATTCCATGTTGACAATATTCAGTTAAAGTATACAACCTCAGATTAGCTAACTAATTGGATTAGGCTATCTAATTATTAAGGGTCAAGTCAGATTATAAACTCTGTTTTAAATTAAATTCAGAACAAACCTACTTACAAAATTCTTTCTACAACATTTCAATAATTCCATAATAGTACAGCCTTACTATAATTGAGAACACAGGGAAAAGCAAGGAAGAAACAAAAGGTGAAAAAAGTTAACCTGAAAAGAAAATATACAGAAGTTTGCATAAAGTATAGAAAGGAGAGGAATTGGGGACAGATGCATATTTTTAATCTATTTTTGCTCCCAAATTATGTCCTGATCAGGGAAACATTTAAACAGCTGCAATAAGATGGAAGACTAATTTGGAATGCTCATATACAGATTATATCAGATTAGGTGACAGAATCACTAAATTCTAGATATTTCTTTTCAAGGGATTTCCCTGTGATGTGAAAAGGAAATATCCAAATACAGAATGTTGATTCATACTGAGAAAAAGCACAGATTTAATTTTAGGTCTTACTGGCATATTTGAAGGAAAACATGATCCCATTGCTATTTTTCCTCTTCAAAATCCCTCCAAACACAGGTCTCAGGAAAATTCGGAAATTAGAACAAATCTCTTGTATTTTGAAATATTCTGAAATTATTAAAATTCAAGTATCAGAAGTTCCATGTCAATTCTAAATACAAAAATGAAAATCCTTCAGAAATAACTAGTAAACAAAATATTGCAAGTAAACAGGAGTCATAAATAGTAAAGTTGAAGTCATAAATAGTGAAAACCTTATATATATGCTATTTATTCATTTATTTTCACAATATTTTCAATTAAACATTCTTCTTTTAGTCTTTCTCTCTCTTGTTTTTCCTCTCTTATTCTTTTATGCTTATACATATTCACCTCATGGATTTACTGTAAAAATTTAAGAATAGGCTGACTAGTAACTTCATCTTTGTTTATACCTAATATTTTGATATTATTGCTAATTTCCAGATCATTTACATTTATGTGTGCTTACAAAATACTGAAGAGAGGAATTCTCAGTTATACTAAGTAATAGTAATGGATCATAGAAATTTATGTTGCTCTGGAAATGACACTGTTTCAGTTGTCATGAGCCTCCTGTTTATTTCATAAACTTTGAAATCTTTTTAGAAGTTAATAGTTATATTGAATGCACACACATACATATGTGTGTTCATTAGTAAAATTAAATGCAGTTTTAAAAGATTTCACATACAATATATCTGTAGAACAACAGGATATGGAAGGGAAATCACTGGACTTGGATTGTGAAGAAATATGTTCTAGGACTATCCTGGATATTATTTATTTTCCATAACCTTGGATAATTTGTTTAACCATGATGAGACTTAGTCTTCTAAGCTTTGACCTAAATCAGAAGGTGGGACTAATCTCAGTGTCTATTATTTTACAAATCATAAAATGCAATCCTCATAGATTTTGTTCTCAGTTACACATTTTAGAATGAGTACCCTTATCCTCTTGAAATTTAATAACAGTTCAGACAGAATGCTGCCATGAAAGTGATAACAATCAAAAAAGGGAAAGCCTGCATGTACAAATACAGGCAGAAGTATTATAACAATCACTTTAAAAAATAAGGGCCAAAACACATTTCTAATGTTCTAGAGATCTCTCATGTTGAAAGATGTTTTAGACACCTTACTTAGTTATAACGAGTCTAAAGTAAAGTTGCTCCAAAGCTAAGCACTTTTTCCATACGTGGCAATTCTGGTCATCTTGCTTTGCTTTTCTGCCTTTTTACGCTTAGTAACTTGAGAATAACCTCTGATTTCACTGCATTTGAATGCTTTTTATGTTCCTTCTCCACATGATACATAGGATCTACTACTTTCTCAATAGTATCTACTACTTTCTCTATAGTATCTTCTATACTCTCCATGCTAGATGTAATGCAAAAATTCGAGATCTGGTGAATTTAGAGGTATGGAGTGTTAAGTAGGTTCTGAATATCCTCACACACTGAAGGCCCAGACAGGGAATATAGCAGAAGATATCTCAGACATGTTGTAAAGATGAAAGTATCAGATTGTTTTATGCTGGAGTCCTTCACAATGTTAACTCCACTTGTATTTCAATAATATGCAAATTTATGGTACTATATGGGTAAAGGCTTATACATAGACCATTGTTAAACACTGAGTGAAAGAGACATGGCTAAGTGTTAAACTCTCATTTTTCTCTTCAAGGTAACAAAAATAATTATTCTGCAGTCTCTCTTGTACTTTAGAGGATACATATAATGAGACTGCGTAAAAGAATGTGAACAGAGGGACTTAGTTCACTTATAGGCCTAGGCAGTTAGAGCCTGCGTGCCTACCATATGTTCTGTCTCTTACAGTCTTTGAACTGGAAGCAAAGGACTCCTGTGACAGAGACACGTAACAGGAGGAACTCACCTCCCTGAGAAAATGCCTGAGAGAGCTGACCTACCTACTTTCACTGTGATATTAGTGAGAAATAAACTTATCATGCAAAGACACATATCCCTTCCACTTTAAAATACATAATAAAGAGACAGTAAACTATTAAAAGACCTAAAAAATATGGTTAACAAAAATTAAGACCATTGGGGGGAAACCCAACTTGCAATCCTGTACTAATAATGAAACAATCTCTGTTTAATGATGCAGCACACTTTGAGGTGGAAAAAAATATTTTTGTTGCTATTTTTTTATTTTTTAAAATATAATAATCCCCAACCCCTCCTCTACTTTTTAATTTTTTAAACTCTATATCAACTTTTTATTCCCCTGGTGTCCTTCAAATACTTTCTTCTTCATTGCCACCATCAACATCTGTCCCTCAAAAATAGTGTCATGTAATTTTTGTTTAGATATGAGATAGATTCTGCTTTAATTTTTTGATGAAGAAATGAATAGCTATATCCACTGCCAATTTAATATAAGATGATATTATTGAGAAGGATATTTTTGTTTCCATAGTAAAGGGTGGGAGATATATTACTTATCCCTGTTATCAGAATGCCTATGTGAGCATTATACACTTAGTAGAGTTGCTATAGAGTTATTTGCTACTTGGCACTACTCAAATTCCAGTGCACCACAATTGTCAAGATTCCACCTATTTTCCAATTCCTGTTGTAATTTTCTAAAGTCAAAAATTTAATAATATGGTATTCTTCTCTGTAATAATGTTTGTACTTTGTCAGTAGGAAAAAGCCTTATGAATTTCATATTATTCAATAGAGATAGCATAAAATATATCATTTCAACTTCAAAGCAAGACAAGTGATATGAAAGTTAAAATGTGTAAACCCATTAAGAGGTTTGAACAAAGAGTCTTAGGTTCATCCTGTGTGCCATAAATATTTGCTACATAACAGAATGAATGAAGGTGCAATTCTAGCAATCTATCGCAAGGCTAGCCCACCCAGCCGCAATCGCCCTCGTTACTTCTTGTCAGCCATTTTCCCACAGTACAGCAAAATATACCAGTCACCCCCAAGTTTATAATCTACAAATATCTTTCAGGTGTCCTCAGGGTAGAGATGGAAATCCTTACCCGATACACAAGGCTGGCATAATCTCTTCCCTGTTGATTTTTCAGCATCTTCTCTTTCCTCTCTTACCCTCTCTCCCTACAGCAACCACATCAGCCTTTTCATCATCATCAACCATTATTAGGAGTCTTTTTTCATTTTGGTTCTTCTCCTTTTTAAAACACTACTTTTATTTTTACATCTGGCCATTCAAATTCATTTTTTGAATGCCATCAAGGTAAAAATTAATTTCTCAGATAATCTGGAATCTCCCTCGGATTTTAGAATATCACATGGTCCCCACTCATCACTTTCTTCTTTCTCATACTCATCATATTTACTTTTCATTTTTTTCTTACTCATTCACCATGTTTTATCAACATTTACCTTTCATTCATATGATAAACACTTCTGTGTGTGTGTGTGTGTGTGTGTGTGTTTGTATGTGAGAAACAGAGAAAGATGGGAGGAATATAAGAATTAAAGGAATTAAGGAACAAGAGAAAGAGTCAAAAGAGAGTCAAAACTTGAGACAGCTATATCTCAGTATACAATAACAAAAATACCTATATTTTTACCCTAAGACCTAATTTATTATTACTTTATAAAAGCTGTGGATCAGATATCAATGTATGTCTGTCTCTCTTTGTGTAAGATAATAAAAAGTACAAAATCAAATTTTGCCTAAATTAATCAAAAATACAGGAAAGGAAATGTTTTGTCAATTTTTATTAATTATTAATATTACTACTTGTAAAGATTTTTATACTATTATTTATGTATTCAATCTATAGTGTTTTTACCTCATTTATTGTTTAAATATTTTAAACATATGTTTCATTTTATTTCTGAAACAATATAGGACATCAAATATAAGAAAAGGAGAAGATAAAACTCACATCATTATTTTTAATTTTTTCTCTCTGTTCTTGGACCACAGTTATAAAGCTCCTGAAGTCACCTAAAGATAAAAAACGGATAATGACAATATATTCAGAAGTAAAAAGTTGAGTAAAAATATGTCTCAATTTTCTACCTGAAAGACCTAGCCAATAAATCTGAAAATGTATTAACAAACTGATATTGAGTCTAATTAATGTCATTCTATACACCCTTATAAATAACATAATCCAAACAAAAATGTCCAAATCATTTTATATGAAATATATGCATTATATGGATTCTATAGGTTATTTGGTATTTTTTTAGTTATCATAACTGACTGAATGACACACACTTCACACCCAGAAAATAAAAGACTAACTCTTATTGGAGAAATTAAAGATTTGAAAATGACTAAGACAATATTTAGGATCCTACATGTTTAATTAAATTACTCTATTATTTTGTGTGGTTTGGTCAATATTTAGTTTTCTTGACTGTCTAAAAGAGGTTTCGCAGCACCCAGGGGATTTTTTATTAAATCTGAGACCACATATCATATCTTATGTTTACTGAAATGTTAACATTCATTGCAACTCTGGCTGCTCAAACTTTTGCCATTTTGTTAAAAGTAAGTGACAGAAAATTATTTGAATTTACAAGAAAGATAACATAGGCAGTAAAATGTTTTGTTTAAGTGGAGAGAATTCAATAATGTAGAAATAAGGAAGATCTGCATTCTAGCCATTAGTACTTTGTCACTCACAGACCAAATAACCTGGGATTAATTTAACATCTGGATACCTCATTGTTTTCATGTTTCTATATAAAATTTTGTCAGTGATAACGACTGTTCCTATAAGAGAAGATGAAATTCACTTAGTTGATTGATCTTAAGCCTACATAATCATTAATAATTATATTTAGTTACTTATGATAAAATGTTACATATGCACAGATCTTTTTCTTTTTAAAACTCATTTGGAGTATTGTTTTCAGTGATTTATTTTACAAAGACTTGGTAAATCAATCCCTTGATTGAATTTAGCAGTGATTTATTTCCTAAATAAAAAATTGGCTCTGGTATACCTAATACCAAACTTACTTCATTTTCTGCTAATTAATCAGTGATCTTCCCATATGGGAATTCCAGCGAATTCCCATAGCTTCAATCAGCACATTTTTTACATTTGTAAAATACCTAATTTGTAAGCAATGCCTGAATGATTTTAAACTTTAACAATATTCTAACTCATGTTTTCCCACATAAAATAGTGTGATTCTCCAGGTAGATTCATACCCTACGTCAAGGATATTCTAAATCTTGCTCCCAAGATTAAGATAAGTGAAAGTGACTTCTTTCAAGATTGAAGGGAGAATTACATAAGAGGTTAATGTTTAAAAGCAGAGAGAACACCGAGTCCTTAAATTATTAGAATAATGATTACTCATATTTTCCCCTCCTATTTAATAGCTAGTTGTGGTTACATTTACTGAGAGAACTAGAGCTAAAGATGAATATTGTGTAGAGGAAAAATGTTAGCAATAAACAAATGGGGCAAAACCAGGAATGGATGTTGAAGACAGGGAGTTGTTTTAGGATTAAAGATACTAGATTAAGTTTGTATTTGATGGAAAAGTTCAGGCAGAAAAAAAAAGAAAGAGAGAGACAGAGGCAGAGACAGAGAATTAGGGGAGGGATAACTATATATACAATATCGTTATTGTCACAGAGAATGTTATTGGTAGGAAGAGAGTGTAACAAGGATCAGTTTAGGGCATTTGTTCTCCCTGACTCTGTCTCTCTCTTTCCCTCTCTCCCTCCCTTCCACTTCTTCCCCACTCCTCTCCTTTCTTTCTCTCTCTCTTTCTCTCTCTTGGCCATTGGCTGTTTTCTCTCTAGTCTAAAAAAATTAATCCAACAATAAGGAAAGCAGATAGGAAGTCAGGCTGGAAAGCCAAGACCTGATAATTGGGGCAGTCAAATTAGGGATAGAATCAAGCATATTTGCACAAACACAATGCATACAGGATAATGAGCTGCTCAGGAAAAAGTAAGTAAATAAAAACCTAATTAAAGTCCTTGAAGTTCAAATATAAAGCCAGGCAATTATTCCATTTTGCTGTGACAATTAAAATTGTTTTATTTTTTCCTTTTACTAGTATGTCATCTTCATGAGTTTGACTATTGGAAAAATAAATGTGGATTTCTTGTTATTGGTTGGGAACTGAACAAGCTTTTGAACTGATTCTGTTAATAACACTACAATGATTCTCTTGCTGTCAAAACACCTGTATTTTGGTCTTTCTTTTCTCAGGTAACAGAGACAGCTTTTACTGAAAATTATGTTGCTAGTTTTATATTATGTACTTTTTATTTTGCATAAATATAACCTGGAGAGCATACTGACATTCTTATATTTGTTTTGTATTCATGTTTGTGCTTCTAGTGGTAAAAGTAGAAACGTTTGAAAGAGTAGTAGGAACCCAAGACATCTCTATCTCTTTTCAAAGCGCATAAAATTTATAACTTACGTTCAATTCAGGGCACTTTTGAGAACAAAAAACACTAGTGTTGATCTCACTAGAACAACTAGTATCATTTGAGGATCACCTAAATAAAATGGCCTTCATCTTTACAGTAACTAAAAAGAATTACGATTCTCCTAAATCTCAGACACTATCTGAACAAATTTGATCTCGAGGCCTTCACTTAGAGTTGCCAGATAAAATACAAGAACCCCAATTAAATTTGAGCTTCAAATAAACAATAATACATTTTTATATGAGCATGCCCCAAATATTGCATGAGTATGTTTATGCCAAAAAAAAGAAAAGAAATACTAGTCGAATATCTGAAATTCAAATTTAACTGGGTGCCCAGTATTTTTATTTGCTAAATCTGGCAGCTTTATTACAATAAATCTCTAGAAAGTAGTCTGGGTAGATCTAGTTTGCATTCAGATGAAATGGGAGCAAGAAATATTCAAAGGCATTTTGACTGCCTTTCTTAAAGGGTTTATATATCATTAATAATTATAAAGTACCTCATAGAAAAGGAAAATTGAAAACACATAACATTGAAATTTTCCTCACTGAAAATTCAATTCTTCCATAAATACTTCACTTGCTTTATTATGTATTCCCTGAATTGCTGCATTTTTATTAATTCAAAATGTAAGTTAGGTTTTAATTATGACCAAAAACTAGGCAAAGTTAGTGAATATTTACAAAACTTTTTATATCAATATTCTAGAATATCCCCTTGCAGGGAAATGGGTTTAAAGTTCCTACAAACTGGTATTTTTTTTTATTGTCTGAATTATTATATTTCTTAATTATACAGCATAAATCAAGCAGAGTCAATAAAATGTTAACCAATTGTTTGATCGTAATGCTCTGAAGTGGCCATGCCCATGTAGCTCCATTAGGGGTACCATGCTGGTCAAGGGAATACAAATTCTATATTTTCTATAGAAAATAGAAGAATCACTTTTAAAATACCATAGGGATTAAAATGTAAATAAATAAAGAATAAAGTCATAGGATTTTTGATGTGATATATTTCATTGTGTCCCCCAAATTTTCTCATATATTAAAAATAGTGTACATTTGACCAATTTGAAAGGATTCCTGCTTTGACTGCAGGCCATATGCATTAATCCAGGTGATTTAGCTGTTTCCATGGGTGTTATCTGAATTTCCCAGTCGTGCCCTTATTCCACTTTCCCATATTGTGGAATTCAATATTGTTCAAACTGCTAAAGTAAACTTAGGAAGAACTCGACCAAGGAATGGATAAAGAAGATGAGGTACATATACACAATGGAATATTACTCAGCCATAAAAAATAACACAATAATGCCATTTGCAGCAATATGGATGGACCCAGAGATTATCATACTGAATGAAGTCAGACAGAGAAAGACAAATATTATATGATATTGCTTATATGTGGAATCTAAAAAAAGGATAGAAATGAACTTATTTACAAAACAGAGTCACAGATACAGAAAACAAACTTGTGGTTACCAGGAGAGAAAGTGGGGGTGGGAGGGAGGGATAAATTGGGAGATTGGGATTGACATATACACACTACTATATACAAAATAGATAACTAAGAAGGATGTACTGTATAGCACAGGGAACTCTCCTCAATATTCTGTAATTACCTATATGGGAAAAGAATCTAAAATCGAGTGGATATATGTATATGTATAACTGATTCACTTTGTTGTACAGCAGAAACTAACACAACATTGTAAATCAACTATACTCCAATAAAAAAATTTAAAAAAGAACTCAGTCCTATCAGATCTACTTTATTCTATTGTCAGAAAAGAGTTTTGCTCACAGAGTCTGTTTTATGAGAATTAGTTTACAAATAACTCCAGATTAGTCTTTCAGGATTAAATAAATTAATTATTCCCTCACCATTTGATACAATGTGTCAAATTACTGCCTTCAATTTTGTATGAAATGTATTAATCTTACATTTTTAATATTGTTAACCATGCAAGCATCACTGTATTTAAATTTAGCAAGCTTAGACAGAAATTCATTTTATTACAGAAGATCTTTTTTTGATAATGTACTTTGTGTGTGTATAGGTGACAGATTATCATGGAGCATCTGCAAAGTGCAGATGAGGAAAAATTATTCTGACTCTTCAGTGCTGTTGTTTTATTTTAGTTGAGAGCAACTGAAATTAAATTATGAAAGAGATTTTATATGAATACAATCATGCAAGTAATTTAATCATGATTATCAAACCAAAGTATAGATATTACAAGGAATCTGATTTCATTTTCTCTTTTTTAAAAAATGACCTGGTAGAAATTTTTACCCAGGAGAAAAATTATATTTTTTTATTTATTTAAAATGAGCAATATTTATTTATGGTATACCAAAATTTATTTACAGTATTTCTTAGAATAAAAGGTCTACTGAAATATAATAATGTACACAATAAAATTGTGAATAAAATTGAAATATAATAATGTATACATAAAATTGTGAATGTTTCACCAAAGATATCATGTAAATAGCTCAAATAAAAGGTCTCCAAGAACAAAATATAGTTTGAATAGTTAACAAAATCACAAGGTTGAAAAGTAAAACCAAGAAAACATATATAGCAAAGAGTATTGCTCCTTCTGCTGTCTACTTATACTACCTCTCTGGAAAGGTAACCACATTTATTTATGTTTTTCATGTTTTTATGCAAATATATGAATACACACACACTTTCTCCTTACATATATTGAAAGCAATTATTTTGTTATACATCTTAAATTTTTAACAATGTATCTTGGAAAGTTTGGGAGAAGGAGGGAAATCACTCCACCTAAAATTATTTTGTGACCTTTATTGCCCTAAGGAATTTGATATATACTGATCACTTTCTTTCTTGTCTCAGGGCTCTTCTGATTTTCTTCAGTTGCAGAGATGTCTTATCTCTGCAGATAAAGTTTGCTGCATACTATATATGTATAAAGATATACGTGTGTGTTTGCTGTATGTTTAGTAATGCAAAGAGTTTTTATGTTTCCAGTAAGTTCTGCAAACTGGTAGCTGCTCAAAATGTTACTTGTTAAAGTAAAAGTGCTCTTTACATTCCATTTAAAATTTGAACAGAATCAGTAGATTAGCCATATAAACTCTAACTCCTTTAAAAACAGACTGCTAAATGCTCATGATTAGTAGCTAAATATCTGGCATAAATTTGTGTCTATAAAATGGTATGTGTGCTTATCAAAAGTCATTAGTTTTATTCCAAACTTGTTTATGCTAGTATTTGATATTTTAATTACAAAATATTAATATGAATTTCAAAGTGTATTGCCAGGAAAAAAAAACACATTTTAGAAAGACATGATAAAATATCATAAAACACATTGAAAAGGCAAAGATAATTTGTGTGTGTGTGTCTGTGTGTGTATTTTAAGTAAAATATTTTAAATTTATATTTTAAGTGAAAATGTTGAGAATTTTAAAGTTAAATTTTATGATTCTGCACTTTAAACAATATTTTCAATCAGCAAATGAAAGTAATCCCAAGTGCTTTGGAAAAAAACTGTCCAGAATAGAAAGAAAAGTTACTTAATGTCATACTTTCTTTCCTATTAGAGATTTTTCTTCTATTAAAGCTAATCCTTTTTAGCCCCCAAAATTTAGATTACTAGCAGATTAGTATGGCACTAAAAAATGAAATGTGAGTTAATGGAGGCCCATGACCTCTTACCATGTTACAGCATTGGAAAACCATCAAGAAATACAAACTCCAAAGCACTCCATGGAAAATGTATTTTATGTCTAAGATTCCCCAGAAAGTGAATATAAAAATCTTTGACAATCCTTTTCATAGTAAAACTATTTGACAAAATTATCTGTCCTTAATTTTATACAAAATCATTGCATAATACAAAATAATTTATGGGATTGATGGTTGCATAATACATGTGACTTGTTTATATCTTTTCTTCCTTCTCTACAACAAAATTACTTCTCAGATTGCCTCTTCCACAGGGAGAGTTAGAGATTAGCATAAGGCATGCCCTTTAAAAGAAAAATGATGTTTTGCTTTATACTTCTGAATATATCTAATGCTAAGGGAACAAAAATAGCAGAAGAAACTATCATTTTCAACTGTCTGCTGGATATATAATGTCAGATGTAGTGAGATAATTCTCAGTACAGTTATCGATCTCATTCCTGAATGTGCTTATTCTTTTTGAATTGACAGAAAAGTGGCAAAAAAATAGATGTACAGAGAGAGATACTGGTGGACAATCTAAATAAAGAAATGGTAATTACAATTACAATTTTAGAGACTTTAAAATGGTCACTACTCACATATAACATTCTATCTTAAATGCATCTGGACACTTAATTAAGTTTCTGTTCAGATGATTTATATTATCACAAATAAAATCTCTAGATTTGTATTAATTCATCACAAATGCAAGAAAATGTCATAGGCATTTCCTCTTACTCTAATGAAATTTCATAGGCATGGCCAAAATAAAGAAAAGCAAATGAAGCAAACTAATTATAACAATTCAATACATTTCATCATTAGTTTTTGCAATCTTTGTTATCATTATGCTTCTGCATTTAAATATTTAAGTGTAGTATTTAAAATGCAGTTGTTTCAATTAATTAATACAATGAATTGTGAAAAATTACACTTGTCCTTTCTTCCCCAGTGATAATACTAGAGCAGGACAATCAGGAGATTTCCAAGGTAAGCATTTTGCTTTCAACCTTTACAAAAGAAATTACTAAATATGTTTCATGAAACTTGTCTACTAAGTGACACTTCTTTTCTTTAATCTTCTTTTAAACTAAGTTCCTTTGCTGATGGAATAGTTCTTTAACTGAACTGCAGTCCAGTTATATGGATCTGTGTGATAAAATGTCATAGAATTATGCAAGAAACTTAGGAAAATTGAGTGGAATTCTTGACTTCAGCTCTGACATTTAAGGAGCTTGTAAGTCATCATCACCCAACAACAACAAAACAGAAAATAACTAAAATCAATGAATTTTCTCATGTCCATCAAAACCTGATGTTGCAGGGCAAACTGCTATCCCCAGATCTGAAGAGGCAGGTGCAATTGTCGTATTTTTGTGAGAGAAAGGCTAGGAGAACGACACAGCTCATTTCCTCCATCAGTGAACTGCTGAAATTACATGAACAACTGTCTATGCCCACTTGTTCTGTTCTGGAGCAAAAGTACACTCACACGCGCACACAGTTCATTACAAAGAAGAAAAGTACATACAACTAACAGATATTTTAAAAGCAACAATTAAAATGTCTCATGTTTTTATTTATAAGTTTTATACTAATAAAACAACTTATTCACAAGCATTTTACATGACATTAGTATGCCTATAACCAGGTTAGATGATGTTGAGTATTAAAAATGTACATAGTTGATTATATATAATGTACTTCCTTCATAAGAGTAGAATTTTAAAATGTCATTTGAAAATTAGAAATATTTTTGTTACCTGGAAAAGACTGAACAAAAAACTAGACATTCTGTGGAACATATTTAAGATGATACATATCATAGCAAAGTAGCTTGGAAGAAGATACATATTTAAATGTTAGAAAAATACGGCAAAGTAATAGAAAGGAAATGGATTTTTGTTTTTTGGAAAGGTTATATTAAAGTATTTTTGTTTATCATATGTTGCATTTATTTATTAAATGCTTAATGTCAATGTCATCATTAGGTACCACACCATCCCATCACGTCATGTATACATATAGGTGTAAAGAGACACAAAATCTCCTACAAAATGATATTCTGCTGGTTACTTGACTCAGATTTCCTTTAAAACAATGACTTTATTTAATTTTTGTTTTGAGCATATACTAGTTTTTGCCACTGAGTTTGATTTTTGAGATAAAGAAAAATGACTTTAACAAATCCTGACATTAATTATAGTGTAATCTTCTGAGGAAATTTGTCTCTTGAATTATAATGAATTTTTTTCCAGAAAATGAATTATGTAGAAATTGAAGAGCTGATGGACTGTAATATACATATATTGACGACTCTTGGAGCTTTTCAGTTGACACTTATCTTTCCTAAGTTAAATACCTTTGCCAGAGACTGATGTGGGACTCTTGATCTCTAATTTGCATATTGGAGAGCAGGAAGTTTAGTTAACAAAGCAAACTTAGAGTTAAATAATAAAAGCAGACATCTCTAAAGATTAACATATTAAGATTCTGAAGAAATGGGAAACACTTAGGCATGCAGATGTAATCAAATCTATTTTTTGGGCTTCTTGGACTATTTTTTATTCAAAACTGAACTATCATTAAATATAAATGAGAAAAAGAATATAAAAGTAAATATGAGGAATCTAAAAACACAATAACCATTAATGTTAACTGATTAAATAAAAATACTATCCAAAAAATTGAGGATAGATTTTATAATTAATGATTTTAACAGAGTAAAAAACGCTCAGATAAATATAACTCTACATATTCAAAAACTGTACTTAGTAACTAATCCAACTGCATATACGAATTTTACATTTTTCAAATATACCAGGAATAGCTATCTTATAAAGATGAAGTTCCTCAGTGAAAAAGAGATTCTAATCAAGACTTCAACATAGAAACGCTGCCTGAGTTTCCAGCTCACTGTCCTATGGCATTTTGACTCCAGACTGCAACATTGACTTTTACTCAAATATCTGTCTGCCTGCCTGACCTGCAGTTTTGGACTTGCCAAATCCTTAAAACCAATCAATCAATAAAGATAGATAGATAGAATAGATAGATTATACTGGTGTATATATGTGTGTGTGTGTGTATATATATATATATATATATATATATATATAGGTTGTTTCTCTGGAGATTCATGGCTAATACAGCTGCACATACTGATTCATAAATATTTCAGTAGGGATGATTTTTCTTGTTCACAGAACATATAATTACATGAATTCTCTTTTCCTAAAATCATAGAAAATCATAAGTGCACCCTCCCTTATTACATTTTCAATTACATCCATTCTCCATTGGATATTTTGTAATTTATGCTACATTTCTGAGAAAATTTTGTCTTTTCCCTCAATTTCTTTATAGAGTTTCATCTGCTCTTATTTCACAACTTTTATTTTTGTCTAGTTCATATCTTTCTGAGTTTTTTAAAATAAATTTCTCCTAATTTCTTCATAAACATAAATGCTTAATAATATTCAATTCCAGTTCTTTGTGGGTGAGCTGATACATCTTGATTTTGATTTTCTATTTTTTTCATTTAATTCCTGGCAAATTTGTCTCAAGTTGTGTGTATTATCATTAAATTGAGGGTCACGGTCTATGTCAGACAGGGTCACAGCCATCTCCTTGAAGCCTCCAATTGTCCTGAAACCATCAGGAGTACAGTTACTGTTTATTAAATCACTGCAATAAGAGAGGTTAGATATACATTAGAGTATCTCCCCCAAAGAAAGGAAAAATAGAGATCTTGCAGGATTTGGAAGGAGGGTGGCAATCGGTTGTCACTGAAATGAAACAGTGTTTTGATAGGCTCAAGCAAAGCCTGACTGTGAGAAAAGGGGTTAGCATTAGATCTGGACAGCAAATTGGCCCAGGATCCTGTTTCCTTCAAGACTTTAAAGTGGAGATTGATGTGTCGAGTTGTGGCCAGGAAGCTGAGGTTTACCTAGGTTGTAAACCAAAACTGCTTGGCTGTGCCAAAGGGACTTGGATCCTACAGGCACAGAAGCAGTCCATTCTTACTGATAGAATTTCAAATAGCAAAGTTTCTGACAGTCTAGGGTTTGGCAGAACAGTGTCCCACAGTACATAAGAGAGCAGTAGTCTTCTCAGAAAGAGATTGTTATGACACTCTACAGTTACAGTGTGTCCTGCAGGAAATACTGTTCCTTGTCAACTTCGCAGCTGATTTTTCCCGTGTCTTTTATTATGATCTGATAATGGCAGGGCATAATTTTACAATTCAGGTGACTTTTTACTTTCTCAGGAAGTACCGCAATGTCCTTCCAGATCCATTTGTGGAACTAAAGAGGAAAAAATTTCTAAACGAAGGTATAATAATGTCTTCTAATATGTTTGGCATGTGTGACTAAAGCCAGGGAAGTCTGAATAACTTATGCCTGCAGCTAAAATATAAAGCATTTTATTAACGAAATTTTAAAGAAAGTATATATGAATATGTTATATATAAATACTAAATGGCAGAAAGCTATGTACATAAAAAAGGAAATTTAAGACATTATAAAGGGAAATAGTTAAACTTAACATTAATATACCAAGTTAGTATAGTGATAGGCAATTATAATTAAATTTACAAGAAAGGTAGAATTTAGGAAGCATTGGAATGATACTAAACAAATATTCTTATCATGAATTTTTTTCACCTATATCATACTGGACAAGGATTATGCTAAATATCAAAATCACATATTTATGATGTCTAATTATTGCTTATAATTTATTGAATATATGTCTAAAAACTATCGTAAGTTGAAGTTAATGTCAAATCAAGGTGAAAATGAGAGACCAATTTACTCATTTAGACTTCTGACTTAAAATTCTGACAATTTCAAGTGTTGTGGCACATGTGGAGTATTACATTTTACATACATTTTATTACATTTTACATTTTGTATACATTTCTGATTAGAGTGTAAAATGATGAAATCACTTTGGAAATTTGTGTGTATTATCATTTAAATTTAAATATTCAGATATTCTCTGGTCCAAGACTTCTCCTAAAAATATACTCAAAATAAATGTTTACATTTAAAGCAGAAAATATGTGAAAGAGTATTTATAGCAGCCATATTCACAGTGTTGAAAGAAATAAAACAGCTTAAATGCCCAATAATGGTTGAGAAGACAAAAAAGGATAATATATTCAACTGAGAAATATTATACAACACTGGATTCCTTGCTGTTCTTCACACTAGTATTTTTACCTCAAAACATTTGCATGTTCAGTTCCCTCTATACAGAATAATGTTCTTCCAGATATCGGTCTGGATTAATTCCTCACTTCTTTTGGGTTTCTCCTGTCTTGTCATGTCATTAAAGATGTATCCATAACAATCTAATATTTTAAGCATTTTCAGAATTTTTGCTTTTCATTTTTACAAATTTTCTTTATAGCAATTATCTCTACTTAACCTATGTTTCTATTTATTTGTCATATAGCTGAGAAGGGCACATATTTCTTTTGTTCATTGTTACATTTATGAACAGATAATAGTCCCAGACAAATGAGGTATTTAATACATTTTTTGTTGAATAAATGAATGATTAAGGAATGTCTGGATGAATTAAATACATTATGTTATTCATTGGGTAAAGAAGATTATATTGTTTCCATTAAGTACAGAAAGGCACAAAGACAGAATGTATATGATAAATGTTAAATAATATAATATGCAAAGGGAGTTGGAAGAAATTAGAAATTACTCCAAGGAAAATAAAAACACAATAGCTGAATTAAAATTAATTTTGTTAACAAGACAAAGCAAAATTCATAAGATGAAAAATGAAATAAATGATATATAAGTAATATATATAAACAAATTTAAAAATAGATAAGTGATGATAGGTAGATAGATAGATAGATAGATAGAATTTTACCAGAGGGGGGAAAAAAATGAATCAGCATATTAAAGATAATGGACCTTTCCCAAAGAAATACTAGGAATATAGATAATTCACAGAAATATATAAAATCTTAAGATAGTAAAGAGAAATAATGATTTTTTTCTTCAGAGTAATAAGTAATATTGCTTGGACAATCACTATAAAATTTAAGTGTAATGAAAAATTATTTAATTATATTTACAGTACATGTAATCAAAAGATTATTTTCATTAAGTATAATACCTGTAGTGTGCCAGCTATAAAATATAAGTAAATGGCAAGTACACACTAGAATGCACAGGAAGGAAAATATAAATGTCTCATTAGCATATGAAAAGAGGAACAGTGTCAAGGACAACTGCATGCAATGCAAAATTTTAAAAATATTTTTTCTCAGTTTGCATAGTAAAAATCTAAATATTTTCTATAATACTGTGTTTTTGAGTGTCTAAACTTAGGGGTTATTACCCACTGTTGAGGAGGAGGGTAAATTGACAGGTAAGAAAAACCACAAATCTGGGCTTCCCTGGTTGCGCAGTGGTTGAAAGTCCGCCTGCTGATGCAGGGGACGCGGGTTCGTGCCCTGGTCCGGGAAGATCCCACATGCCGCAGAGCGGCTGGGCCCGTGAGCCATGGCCGCTGAGCCTGTGCGTCCGGAGTCTGTGCTCCGCAACGGGAGAGCCCACAGCAGTGAGAGGCCCGCGTACCGCAGAGGAAAATAAACAAAACAAAACACAAATCTTAAGGATTATCTCATTAAATATTATTAAAGAAAAAAGATGTCTAGGCAGAAAAAATTTAGAGGACATAATAAAACATTTTATCTTAATCTTTCTGAACAAACATTTCAAAAGAGTTCTAGAAAAATATAACTTTCAATATTCATTGAAAAACAAAGAACTATTATGAATAATCAGATCATTGTTTAAAAAAGCCAAGAAACCTCTACAAAGTATACACCATTTTCCAGTCAGTTTTATAAGCTAATTTGAGCAAACATTTAAGAGATTATTGTATCATTGCCACTATACAAAAACTATCTTTTTTTCAAATTAAATATTAAGAGATATACATATTTTAACTATTTAAATATTATAAGCATATGTAGTTTTTTCATTCTTAGGTGGAAATTGTAATTGATCAACCCTCCCTACCTTCAACTTTCGAACTCTAGTGTGTTTGTAAATTGGCACATTACCAAGGAGGTGATTACTATAAATGGCAAATGCTTTTACATTAAAAGGATAAAGTTATAAAAAAAAATATAAAAATAAAATCATAAAGTTTTTATTTTATTTTATATAATCACTATTCTTTACCTTTGGGATATACCTGACTTGTTAAAATAAGCTAATTTTTTATGACAAAGAAAAGTAGACTAAGAAATTCCCATTTGTCATTGCTGATCAATATTTTACTTACAGAACAAATTTTTCTTAAACTTACTTTAAAACACTGACTAACCAATTATCCTAGTATGATGTTAAATACATTAAAGGTTACCAAAACTACCCCCCCCAAAATACACTTAATGCATTCCAATATGCGTAACATGTTTCATAACAATATGCATAACTTGAGATGCCAGATATCACATATACCAATTTTACTTTTGTTCTATTTGAAAAAAACTGACCCATCCCTTAGAACACTACCAATTCAAGTAGCTAAATATAGCTTTTCTATTAAAATTCCTGGGTCCACATTCTGCCCTGACTGTTGCTCTTTCTCCTTGAAGTGAATTGTAACCGCAACACAAAGACTATTGACATGCTTTCTATGTTCGACCCTTGACTCATCCATTGCTGTACAGGAATTAGGTTTCCAAACTACATCAGCAAGGGTCATACCTGGGTAGGAAAGAACAAATTGGGAACAATTCCTTTCTAATGAAACTATAACACCAAACAAGTCTGAAAACAGAGGTTACCCTGCGAGAAAGAAATGACTCAAGCAACAAGAAAAATAAAACTATTAATCAAACACCTACAATCTTACCTGGAGCTTCAGGGCTCAGAGAAATGATCATGTCTTATCTTCACTTATTAAGTAAGACCCTGGTAAATTTATGAATTACTTTCTTTATTGATCAGCTTCTCTTTAATATATGATCCAAAATATATATATTTTCCAGGATAAACTAATTTCCCCTGATATTCAACTATTAAATATTTAGTATTTCCTAAATGATATTATATAAAGTATTTATATTGCTGCCCTAACTCCAACTCCAAGCAAACTCATGTTCATAAAAAACACATATACCAATGCATGCATACAAATAGACACATATACTCACACCACTTTTCAACATGACCAAATTATACCCATTTTTAAAATCCCAAAGAAAAACTGTTTCTATTTGACTCTCCTTTCAAAAATTCCTGTTTCTAGACCTTAAGTCTGGGTTGCTTTTTCTCTTTTTATATGATCTACCGCAATAACTTTTTGAATGTCTGTCTTCTCCACTTAGTTGTGTTTTTTTAGGAGTTTGCCTTTTATTTCAAACTGTCATGGTATATATCAATAACCCTTAAATGTGATAAACAAATATATCTAATTCTTACAATATAAGTGCATATTATAATAGAGGAAGAAAAATATGTTATCTAATAACATTGAAGGATAACATAAATTAAAGGATATTTGGAATAGGCTAACTCATTCAAACACAGGTAAATTATAATGGGAAATTTTTATGGGAACTAGATTTTTGAATTGCATTAAAAAAAGAAACTTTGGGGGGTTTCCCTGGTGGTGCAGTGGTTGAGAGTCCGCCTGCCGATGCAGGGGACATGGGTTCGTGCCCCGGTCCGGGAAGATCCCACATGCCGCGGAGCGGCTGGGCCCGTGAGCCATGGCCGCTGAGCCTGCGCGTCCGGAGCCTGTGCTCCGCAACGGGAGAGGCCACAACAGTGAGAGGCCCACGTATCGCAAAAAAAGAGAAACTTTGGGGACTTTCCTGGTGGTGCAGTGGTTAAGAATCTGCCTGCCAATGCAGTGGACATGGGTTCGATCCCTGGTCAGGGAAGATCCCACATGCCACAGAACAACAAAGCCCGTGTGCTGCAACTACCGAGCCTGTGCTCTAGAGCCCACGAGCTACAACTACTGAGCCCACATGGCACAACTACTGAAGCCCGCATACCTAGAGCCCCTGCTCTGCAATAAGAGAAGCCACCACAATGAGAAGCCCACACACCACAATGAAGAGTAGACCCCGTTTGCCACAACTAGAGAAAGCCCGCATGCAGCAACGAAGACCCAACACAGCCAAAAATAAATGAATAACATAAATAATATTTTTTTTAAAAAAATGGTTAAGATGGCAAATTCTGTTATGTATATTTTAAAAAAAGAAAAAGAAACTTTGGCTATACAAGAAACAAATGTTCCAAATAGACTGTTAAAGAGATTTGGGAAACAGTAATAAATGAAATTATATATTAAATCCTGAATTTTAAGATGCCATATTCCCTTTGAAAATGTAAAGATAAATTTGAGGACTCCAAAGTATTCAAATAATAGTATTTATAAAAATGAATCTACACAGCAGGCTCACTAACGTTTGCTGGTAATAAACATCAGAAAGTAAAGAAAAGCAAGGGGACAACAGTGGGAATGACAGAGTATGAATCTTCCAAATCCTTCAATTTGTTAAGAGTGATTATGGAAAAAATTGTAAAAATCAACTTTTTATAACTCTGAAAATTAATCCAAACCTTGCAACAGTCTGGGGAAGCTTCATTTATTAAAGAAAACATGGCCTGATCTTGGTAAGAACAGTGAGCTGTCACCGATGTTTAAACTCGCCTATTCCTATCTCTGTCTTCCCATTTCTGTTGTGGCCTTCAAAAGTAATATTCACAATGACAGTGGAAACCAGCAGCCTAGCGTTCACTGAAGGGAGCAGAATGTTGCTGGAGTTCTTCCAAAGCCCCATTTCAAAAGAACTGTCATTACTGGGCATATCTAGAATTTCATAAAATACTAACTCATAGGGTATTTTTTATTTGAACTGACTCAAACATCACCCAGAAAAAAACAGCTTTTTTCTTGGGATAATTTGTGAAAAATAATCAGTGGCAACTGTTGGACATCACAGCTGCCAGAGTCTGTGGTACCAGTCAAGGCAAACAATCAGCTAACCAAAAATCTTGAAAGGAAAAGCTGGGAAGTGAAATATCTATAGAGACCTTTGAAAACCTCTGACATGTTCTTAGGAATCTAGAAGGCCATGCACAAGTACAGGGATGTGAACATGCTCAGAAATGTCCAGAGAAGGTCCTAAGGTCTCACCTCTGGCTGACCTTGAGGCTCTGCACAAGCAGACAGTGAAGACTGGTTAAGGGTTGTCATGTACCTGGCTGAGTGTTGAAGGCACATCACCACGTGCACACACAGAGCCCCTTGGCAAAGACTGGGAGACAAATTGGTTCCAGACACTTAAAGTGATCTCTGTCCAGTTATTAGGTGGCCACTAAGGTAATACCGCACAGAATTCAGAGTCCACAGATGATGATAACTATAAATATTATATAATTAATTCATGAAAGTCAATATACATATAAAGAGTGAAAACAACAAAATCAACAATAACGACAAACACAGATCAGAGGGCAACAGGCCCTGAGCAAGGGGAATGAATCTCAATTCTAAGGTTGCTACATTATATTATTTAAAATCTCCATTTCAATAAAATCTATGAATATAAAATGAAAGTAAGGTTGAGAGAAAATAAACAGTTGAAAAAATTATAGACATGTGAGGCTAAAAGAAAGTGGGGCAGGTCAAGGGTGTGGAGTTCATGGAGATAACCCCTTAGGAAGCCCAGGTGTAGAACAAATAACTTCAAAGAATGACAGGATACTATGCCTAAAGAACTAAAGAAAAGTATGAAAATAGTGTATCACCAAAAAAGAATATCAATAAAATATATAAATCATTAAAAAGAACAAAAAAGAAATTTTAGTGTTAAAATATAAAATAACCAAAAAGAAAAATTAAATAGATGATCAACAACAGATTTGAGCAGGCACAAAAGAGAGTCAGCAAACTTTGAGAACAGGTCAAATTAGAGCCTCAAAGACCTGTCAGACATCATCATCATCATCAAGTATGTGAACATAGGCATAAATGGGAAAGAACAGAGAGAAAGTGGTGGGAAAATGTTTGAAGATATATTTGTCAAAAGTGTCCAGATTTGATTTTTTAAAATTGCATTGGTCTACACATTGAAGAAGTTCAGCAAACTCCAAGTAGGAAACATTCCATCCAAATGTAGCATGGTTCTGGTCTTCCTTTCTTTTTGTGGCTGAATGATATTCTACTATGTGGATATAACACATGGTTTGCAATGTAATATATAATTTATTGCCATGTAGCAACATGTTATAAGTGCCTCATACTTCTAGTAAAGACTCTTATACTTATCAATTAATGAGAGGAATTTAAATAGGAAGAATTTATATGAGAGCCAGACGAGTTATAGAAAAGTACACAGAGAATATTGGGTGTGAACTGAATTTTTGAAATATTTGGATTAAAGCAGGGGTCCCGAACCCCCGGGCCACTGTGAACTGCGCATGCGAGGGATCTAGGCTGCGCACTCCTTATGAGAATCTAATGCCTGATGATCTGAGGTGGAGCTGAGGCAGTGCTTTTATTTACCACCTCCACCCTTGCCTCTTTCCTGCACTGCACACTTGTCTCAGTCACAGTTTTGGTAAGCCCACAAGCTAACCCTAGCCAAAACAAGTAAAAATCAAACGTCGCTGGAGAGCTTCTTTGAAAAGGGGGAAAGACCCAATGATGAGACAGCAGAAGACTCTAAGACTGCCAACGAAAAGAAAGCTGCATTTAAAAGAAAATACCAAGAGTCCTACTTAAATTACGGGTTCATTGCAACAGCGATTCACATTCTCCAAGCCCGCTTTGTATAATATGTGGTGACCGGCTGTAAAAATGAAGCTGTGAAACCTTCAAAACTGCTTCGCCACATGGAGACAAAGCACCCTGCGTTTAAAGACAAGCCTTTGGAGTTTTTCAAAAAAAAAAAACATCAACACGAAGAACAGAAGCAATTATTGAAGGCCACCACTTCATCAAATGTGTCTGCACTGAAAGCATCATTCTTAGTGGCTAACCACATTGCTAAAGCT
Organism: Phocoena sinus; assembly: GCF_008692025.1. Taxonomy (NCBI): domain Eukaryota; kingdom Metazoa; phylum Chordata; class Mammalia; order Artiodactyla; family Phocoenidae; genus Phocoena; species Phocoena sinus. The sequence continues at coordinate 55,568,548 of NC_045780.1, read as the reverse complement.
AAGAAGCCCTTTCCTATTGGTGAAGAATTGCTCCTGCCTGCAAGGACATTTGTTGTGAACTTTCAGGAGAGGCTGCAGTTCAAAAGGTGGCACATGTTCCTCTTTCGGTTAGCACCATAACTAGACGAATTGATGAAATAGGAGAGAGTATTGAGGCACAATTGTCAGAGGATTAATGAGTCACTCTGGTACACAATCCAGGTTGACGAGTCTACCGATGTTGACAACAAGGCAACAATGCTTGTTTTAGTGTGATATATTTTTCAGGAGGATGTACATGAGGATATGTTATGTGCACTTTTGTTGCCAACCAACACCACAGCTGCAGAACTATTCAAGTCTTCGAATGATTACATATCAGGAAAACTAAATTGGTCATTTTGTGTCGGTATAAGCACGGACAGAGTGGCTGCCATGACCGGACGTCTTTCTGGTTTCACTACTCAGGTCAAAGAGGTCGCTTCTGAATGTGAGTCTACGCACTGTATCATCCATAGAGAAATGCTGGCTAGCCAAAAAGTGTCACCTGAACTTAACAACGTTTTGCAGGATGTGATCAAAATTATCAACATTAAAGTACATGCTCTTAACTCACGTCTGTTCACACAGCTCTGTGAGGAGATGGACACAGAGCACACACGTCTTCTCTTATACACAGAAGTGAGATGGCTTTCTAAAGGTAGATCACTGGCCAGAGTTTTTGAGTAACAAGAGCTGCTCCACAGATTTCTTTTAGAAACGCAGTCACCACTGGCAGCACATTTCAGTGACACAGAATGGGTCGAAAAACTTGCTTCCTTGTGTGACATATTCGACCTGCTCAATGAACTCAATCTGTCACTTCAGGGGAGAACGACAACTGTGTTCAAGTCCACAGATAAAGTGGCTGCATTCAAAGCCAAACTGGAATTATGGGGGTGACAAGTGAACACTGGGATTTGTGACATGTTTCAAACATTAGCAGAGATTTTGAAAGAGACTGAGCCAGGGCCTTCTTTTTCCCAGCTGGTGCATGATCACCTATCTCAGCTTTCAAAAGAGTTTGAGCATTACTTCCAAACCACAAAAGACCCTCGAACTGGGAAGGAATGGATCTGTTACCCACTTGGGAATAAGCCAGGTGAATCAACTTTGTCCATGCTAGAACAGGATCAACCGTCACAAATGACGGTGGCCTTAAAAGTATGTTTGAGACACCTTCAAATCTCCATACGTCTGGATTAAAGTCAAAGCAGAATATCTCCTGAGATTGCCACAAAAGCACTGAAGAGGCTGCTTCCATTTCCAAACTCCTATCTTTGTGAAGCAGGGTTTTCTGCAGTGACAGCAACCAGAACGAGATTACGGAGTAGACTGGACCTAAGCAACACACTTGGGTGTCACTGTCTCTCATCACCCCCAGATGGGACCATCTAGTTGAAGGAAAACAAGCTCAGGGCTCCCACTGATTCTGCATTATGGTGAGTTGTATAATTATTTCATTATATATTACAATGTAATAATAATAGAAATAAAGTGCACAGTAAATGTAATGCGCTTGAATCATCCTGAAAACACCCCCTGCACCGGTGCATGGAAAAATTGTCTTCCACGAAACCAGTCCCTGGTGCCAAAAAGGTTGGGGACTGCTGGATTAAAGGACTGAAGCTCACAGTCAAGGCATAGATGAACAGGAACACAAGACAGGAGCGACCCTAGACTTAGGTACAACAGTAAACAGACAAATCAGACTCAAGGGGAGGGATCCTTTCGGAAGTAGTAAAAGCAACTTCTGGCTGGTTTGGAGAGTGTCAAATAATGGAGAATTTTGAATTCCTGATAGAAGAGTTAATATAGGAAATAACAAGAAGCAATTTGTCAATGCACACTATGTTCCCTTATTACAACTTCGATTTTCTGTCCTCTGACATAGGTTTAAATCACAGGTCTGTCACATAGTAGCTGAATAATTTTGGAAAATTTACCTAACCACACCACAGCTTCACAGGGATGATAAAAATAATTCCATGGATTTTTTGAGAACATTAACTAAAATAAGTGAAGTGTTTAAATAGTAAACAAATAGCAGTTAATAGTAATATAATTTTTTTTCAAAGTTCTATGGAACTTGTGATTTTAAAAAGATATTTTAAAAAATCTGAAGGTCTTCTATTCATTCTCTATCCCTCTCTCTGTTTCTCTGACAAGGCTCATCAGGCAAGGACTCATGGCAAAAACTATAAAAAGCCTATTGTGCTCTGCTTGACAATAATAGTTCTAATATTATTACTAATATTTGGCATCTATGAAAAGATTTCAAATTTATACTGAACACTGAGGATTTGGTGGATTGATGAAGAGATATATTTTATAGGGATTTTCTTTGCTGACCTTTTGCTATCTCAAAAATTGAAACTATACATACTTAAAGAAACAAGTATTTTGGAAGAAATAAAACAGTAATCTGCTTTGTCCTAAACCCTAATATTTAGACAATTGTATGGTATGTGTATTATTTAAAATTTTCTATTTGAGTAATAGTTATAATATTTTTGTAAAGAAGTAAATAAAAGTAGATGGTGAATAGACATTAGCAGAATTTTCCATGAAGAAAACATTAGATTAAGGATTTTACTCCTTTGCTGCAAGTGTTCTGTGTTTTTTGGTAAGGACTGTATTGCTGCTGTTATGTTATTTATATGAAAACTATAATTCGGGACAATTAAAAACATGCAGACAAGCAAAAGAAGACTTCTTAAAATATTATAATCTAATCTCTCAGATAAAACACAATAAGCATGTTTTCCTGTTCCTCTGAGTGTTTTTCCTGACGTTTTTATAGCCCTGCACAAACATATAGAGAGATATTTATAACTTCAACTGTCAGTTGGGAAATTACTAAGAGAGTGTACCAAATACATATGTATTTATATGCATGTGTTTATGGTTGTATATGTATGTAAAAGTGACCAAGCAATACAGCATAAATGACTTGTACAAGAGTCCAGAGGCAGAGGTGACACTAAATATATAAACCCAATTTACATTTAGAGAGCTATCTGGAACAACTTTAGTTTTCAACAGGATGTTGAATTAATGAGAATTATTAGAATTTTATTTAGACTTTGAGTTTAAGATCAAGCTACAGTTCACACTTGGGATTCTTGTTTATATGTGTGAGAATAAATATCTGGGTGTAGCACTTTTTGGGCACACGTATTAGTCTTTTCTATAAGAAATATAATAATTAAAATATTTATAAATGTGATTTTATATTACATTTTGATGCCAGATATTTATGGTAAATAATTTAAGATAACATACTTTCATTTATGGGCCTAATAACAAACATATTCATTAGTATTTCTAAGGTATACATTATTTCAAATAATCTGCACAATAATCCTGCAAGTTTGAAATGGTATTTTCTAATACTGTAGGTGAAGAAAATGATGTTAAGGGAGATTTTCAGTTGTTTTAGCTATATAGAAAGTAATTCTAGGGATAATATTGGTCTAAAGTTATGAGTCAAAAGTTTATTTGATAATAGAACCTACATCACTATAAAGAAAGTTAACAAAAATGAAATTAAATATGCACAGTATCTGGTATAAGATTAATATTTTATGTAATAGGCATCATTAATCAAAAAGATAAATTTTATTGTATTGCTAGGATATATATTTTTTAGAACAGTAGTGGAGGGGACTTACAAAAAAAGGAAAATAATTATTACTTTAAAAAAATACAACAATCATTTTGTAAATGACTTAACAGATACCAAAGCAATAGATACAATAGGACTTCTGCTTATGATAATAGTAAAACAGGCAATTCAGCTGATTAGAAACAACTGAAGAGAATTATGCAGTTGGACATCAGAAGAAAACATTCTGAATTAATAAAATAAAAGACAAAAATAAGGAATATACAAAAGAGACAATAAGAGATTGGAGAACACAGTTTAAAGATCTAATATGTGAGATACTAATGAAATACTACTAAGAACCTCCCAAATTTTCATAAAGTATATTCATAAATTATTCACGTGATACAGTAAATAATTCACAATAATACACACACACACACACACACACACACACACACACACACACACACATAAACTTACTTAAAACAGAAAACAAAGAAAAAACTTCAATTAAAAAAGCCAGAGGGAAAAAGAATCTGAGAGAAGACTTCCTGGTAAAAAAATGGATTCCAGAAGATAAGAAAATACGTCTGCAAACCAATGAAAGAAAATAACTAAGTCAGAATTATTCACCAGATAAAAACATCCTTCCAGAATGAAGATGAAGGAAAGATGTTTTGAGACAAATAAAACCAAGTAATAAATTGCTACCAATTCTGCACCAAAAGAATGCAGACTGTTATCTTCAAACAAAAAGAAAAATGATCAGAGATGAATTAGAAAAGACAAAAATGTATCAAATAAAATATAATTCAGTAAAAGAAATTTGTAGGGAAATATTACTCTTAAATACAGATATAATAATCCTAAAAAAATAATTGGAAGAGAATGCATATAAAGAATAGCAAAGAGGGCTTCCCTGGTGGCGCAGTGGTTGGGAGTCCGCCTGCCGATGCAGGGGACATGGGTTCGTGTCCCGGTCCGGGAAGATCCCACATGCCGCGGCAGCGGCTGGGCCCGTGAGCCATGGCCGCTGAGCCTGCGCGTCCGGAGCCTGTGCTCCACAACGGGAGAGGCCACAGCAGTGAGAGGCCCGCGTATCGCAAAAAAAAAAAAAAAAAAAAAAAAAAAAAGAATAGCAAAGAGTCTATATAAAAATAATAATATTTATTTAACATTATGAATTTTAGTAAAGCAGGGCTGATTTAAAATGTAAAAAGCAATCAGAATAATTTGCATTTTGACAGAATAAAGGAGAAAATCATATGATCATTTCAATAAATATAGTTGATTACATTACTTCTGTATACATTCTTGGTAAAAAGTTCTTAGGAACATAATTAGCTCAATAACTATATTTTCTAAAGTATAGTAACACAATGGATAATGTTACAAATAGTATACTAGTGAGATTAGAATAGACACAAGTATTTCTACTGTAATCTGTTCTATTCTACCTAGGACCTGAAATAAGGCAAGTCAATAAAATAAAGTCTGTAAGGATTAGAAAGAAAAGAACAAAACTCTATTCATCGATGATATGTTTGTGTTCACAGAAAATATGAAAACCTGTATAGACTACAGGTTAGAATAAAGAACTGACTTTAGCCCAGTTTCTGAATACAATGTCATATAAAGGATCAATTCCATTTTTATATGCCATCCTCGGGTACTAGTAAATAACATTAAAGAAAATGATATTTTCAATCCCTTAGGAATAAGTATAACGAATGCAGGCCAACATTTGTATGGAAAAAAATATGAAATATTACTATTTATAATTTTAAAAGACCTCAATCAATAAAGTGATATATGATGTTTATGGATCAAAAGAATCAATATTTTAATTATGTCAATTCTCCACAAACTATGCATATTTTCTGTAAGCAAATATTCACCTTGGAAATAATTACCATTTAATTTTGTCAGTATCAATTTTTTTTCCCATGATGATCTCTAAAATTATATAGACATGCAAAGTTCTAAGTATATCTAAAACCAATCTTAGAGAAACAGAACAAAATGAGAGGTATTGCTATATCAGATATGAAATCTTATTATAAAACAATATTTAATTAAGAGATCATGGTATTTGTGCAGGACCAGATAAATAGGCCAAGCAAAGGAAATTGGGAATCCAAAAAACAAAATCCACCCATAATGGCATAAGGCATATTATATAAAGATATTCTTGTAAAGCAGTGGAGTAAAAGATGTTCGTTTCAAAATGGTTGCTAAGTCAGTTTGATATTCATACCAGGAAAGAAAATAAGTGTGGCCCGTATATCACAAGGATCTACAAAAATCATTCTCAGAAGAACTGCAGATCTAAATGTGAAAGGTGAATAGTAAACTTCCTAGAGTATAATATAAAAAGCAAAACAAAACAAAATAAAAAACACCTTCATGACCTTGGGTATGAAAAGACTCATTAGCCAGGACATAAAAAACATAAACTGTAAAAGAAAAGATTAATAAATTGTATTACATTAAAATTAAGATCCCATTAAGAGAATGAAAGCCAAGTCATAACATGGGAGATTATACTTGCTATATATAAAACTGACAAAAAGCTTATTACCAGAATATAAATAACATCTACAAATCAATAAGGAAAACATGAAAAACAGAAATAGAAATATGAGCAGGAAGTATGAACAGGCTCTTCACAACATATATATCAAAATGGCTGAAAAGAGGGTACTCAATTTCACTATTAATCAACAAAATGCAAATTAAAAGCACAATGTGACACTACTAAACATTCATCAGAACGGCTAAAATTAAAAAGATTGATGCATGTGTTGACAAGGCTGTGAAGCAATAGGGACTACAGTGCTTTTCAGAGGAAGTGTCAGTAGGAATGATCATTTTGAGAAATACTTTGGGATTGCTTATTAACAATGAAAATATTCACACACTCTGTCAGATCAGTGTTGCTTATACATGAATACCCTATAGAAATGAACACATGGACATGTACACCAAGAGACATATATGGTTATGTTCACAGAAGGACCATTTGTTATTTCTTTAAAGTGGAAATCACCCAAATTACCATTAATTTAAAAAGAGTAAACAAATTGTTGTATCCTCCTATTACTGAGTAACTATTATTAAAATATAGCTACAAAAAGGGAAATAATTTTATAGACATACATTTCATCAAAAGTACAAATGAACAACTAAATCCAAAGTTTAAAAAATGTAAAACTTTTGGTATTGGGGAGTGCATTTTAGGTGGCAAAATCTTAATGAAAAGTAAAACATTCATTATTATGAATGGGTTAAAATTTTGGTTAACTTGAAGATGAAATGTTTGAGGTGCTCATGCTGTTTCATTTCTTAACCTGGATTACAACAGTATTTGCTTTGAAATAAATCATTGAGCACTATCTAATTCTTTGCTGTTCATTGTATTTTTGCTATAATGAAACAGTAATGCTAAAATAATTGAAAGAATAACACAAAAAGGACTATTAAGACATATGAATGTCATGTGTATTATGAAAAAAGGACAATATTGTTGTTAAATTAAATTAATTCGTTTTTGTTCTAATTAAATAATGGGGCTTCCATAAACATGTAACTTTGAAAAAAGGCTGTTCATTTACATATTCCTTCCTTATCAGTAATAGATTTCAGTTTTCATGCTCTCTTCTCTGTATAAATAATTCTGTTACTAAAAAAATAATCACTTGATATAACTTTTGTAGTTTTTTGGACAGAATGCTTCCTTCTCTCAAGAAATGGCATAAAGTTATATATTGAATTCAGAAACATTGATTAATATTATCACAACTGATTACATTTCATATCTGCTAAGAGTTAATGTCGAAATGGGAAGATAAAAGTATCCTATTAAGAATACGTTAATATAGGAAGAAAAGAGCACTTTAATCAATAGCCATTATATTACTATGACCTTTCCCCTTGTACTCATTTGCTAAAACTCAAGAACACAATCTTGTCAATTGCAATAAAATTTACATCTGATTTTTCACTCATTTTCCATGCTGGACTGGAAAACTTCTTTATTCACACCATTAAATTGGATTCTAGGTGACAGGGCTCCTTCATATTGTGATCAATGTAAAATTATTTTTTTTTAATTGCTAAAACTTTCCAGGAGAATAGACATATCAAGATTTAACTGTGGTTATAGGTCTCAGATTCCATGATTGGGAAGAGATCAAAAACAAAATCCCTGCTTCTTTTGGGGGACCCAGGACCAAAAGTATAACTCAAAATTAATAGTATTAAATTGAAATTAACCTTCTCAGCCATAGCCATATTTCAAGTACTTCATAGTTATGCGTGACTGGTGGGTACCCGATTGGATAGTTTATTGGACAGCACTGGTAAGAACTACTTGACCCACACATAACTTTGAGTTAGAATTTTCTTTTCTGCAACTTGAAGCAATGTGGAGACCAGAAACACAACTTCCATGCAGAAAGCACTATAAATGTAAGTGTATCAAGACATGTAAATTCAGTTCGTATTGGGCAAAGCAATCTTGAATCATCTGCAGCAGACAATGAGGGAGGTTTAACTGAAAGCTACTAGTCTCATCTTCTTTTCTGATAGATTCCAAATTATACTAGCATCAATATTCCAAGTTCAGGGGAACAAATCAGGCCTGGCCTCAGCCAGTTGTGGCAATTCAATTTGTTTATTCCTAAGATTTTCCTAAACTTTATTTCTCAGTTTAAGAAAATAGCAAATGTGGTTATTTTTAATCAAGGGAGTAAAAAGTTTAATAAAAATTAATTATCAAGGACTTATGCTAACCTAACAGAAGTAACCTACAAAAAAATTACACAAAACACAATCCTTAGATGCAAATAAATAGTCAAAATTGTGATAAATTGCAGATGATATATTTGTCTATAGAGAAAATGTTAGTAATTTTCAGGCAATTTTCAAAAAATAAGCATTTCAACAAGTTTTGTTAGATAAATGATTCAACAAATATCAGTACTAAAATGGGGAGACCATCTAAAAATTCCCCAAGATTTTTTTATGTCTGCTTGTTGGTGATTATGTTTTGAAGAAACCATGTTAGAAATCTTAACTGAGAAATTATACAGAAATAAAATAAAAGTGCATAAGGTATATTGATATTGGAAGATATCTAAGAAAAGTAGAAGACTTTTGTTATAATGCTAAAACATTATGAGAAAAATAAAAGACCTAAATAAATGGTGATATACCTTTTCTATGAACTAGAAAAATGTGAATACTCTTTGAGTTAATTTATATATTGAATACAATTCCCATTAAAGACCCAAAATGAGTACTCATGAAAGTAGTCAAAATTTCATATGAAAATTCATAGTATAAAAATGAAGAAAAGTAGCTACAAGGATAAACTAAAGCAGCAAATTCTACCTGGTTCTATAAGATACCAGGATATATTACAGATAAACAGTAATTAAGACAAGGAAATATTATTGTAGGAATAGATCAACAGAACATAGAAGTAGATTGAATAGATTATGAATAGAGCTATGCATATATAGGAAGTTGGTATATAACAGAGTTGGCGTTTCAAACTAATGGAGAAATGCAGGGCTATACATACAAAAAATGTTGTTGGAACACATAGAAACACATATGGTTAAAAATATAAAATGATTTTCTATTTCAAACCATATGCAAAACTAAACTGAAAATAAATCAACATCAAAATCAAAGCGCTACATATGAGAAACAAAACATTATGTCAGTATATAAGACAATATTTTTACCTCGACAAAAATAAACCACTTAGAATTCATAGTCAAACAAAAATTTGCATAACTTGAAAACCAGTAATATATAGCAAAATTTGCATAACTTGAAAACCAGTAATATATAGCAAAATTTGCATAACTTGAAAACCAGTAATATATAGCAAAATTAAGACTTTATTAATAATAAAATTCTATGCATAAAGTGTTGCCTGCCCAAAGATATATGAAGACATATGAAATTAAGTTTTAATGTGTCAAAAATATAAATAATCTTTACACATATATATGAGAAAGACACATAATCTAATAAAAGAATAGGCGTTACCCATGCAAAGGCATTTTTCAGAAGAAATAATCCAAATTTCCATAAGTACATTTTAAAAGATTTTTATTATAATTAGTATTCAAGTAAATAAAGTATAAATCAACAACTTACTGTTTTCACTACTCAGTTAAAAAGAATCACCCTGGCTGTGATAACTTTTTTCTTTTTTTTAATCGTCTTTTTTTTTTTTTATTAATTGTTATTGGCATTTAGTTGCTTTACAACGTTGTGTTAGTTTCTGCTGTACAGCAAAGTGAATCAGCTATATGTATACATATATCTCCTCTTTTTTGGATTTCCTTCCCATTAGGTCACCACAGACCATTGAGTAGAGTTCCCTGTGCTGTAAAATAGGTCCTCGTTAGTTATATATTGATATTTTATACATAGTAGTGTATATATGTCAATCCTAATCTCCCAATTCATTCCACCACTTCTTCCCCCCCACCCCCCGGTATCCATACATCATATGTCCATTCTTTATGTCTGTGTCTCTATTTCTGCTTTGCAAATAAGTTCATCTGTATCATTTTTCTAGATTCCACATATAAGTGATATTATATATTTGTTTCTCTCTTTCTGACTTACATCATTCTGTATGACAGTCTCTAGGTCCATCCACGTCTCTGCAAATGGCACAATTTTGTTGCTTTTTATGGCTGAGTGATATTCCATTGTATATGTGTACCACATCTTTATCCATTCTTCTGTTGCAACATTGTACTGGAAGTTTGTTTTTTTATTTTTGAATTTTATTTTATTTTTTAAACAGCAGGTTCGTATTAGTTATCTATTTTATATATATCAGTGTATATATGTCAACCCCAATCTCCCAATTCATCTCACCACCACTTCCCCACTGTCCCCCCTTGGTGTCCATATGTTTGTTCTCAACATCTGCATCTCTATTTCTGCCTTGCAAACCAGTTCATCTGTACTATTTTTCTAGATTCCACATGTATGTGTTAATATGCAATATATGTTTTTCTCTTTCTGATTTACTTCACTCTGTATGACATTCTCTAGGTGCATCCATGTCTCTATAAATGACCCTATTTCATTCCTTTATATGGCTGAGTAATATTCCATTGTATATATGTACCACATCTTCTTTATCCATTCATCTGTCGATGGGCATTTAGGTTGATTCCATGACCTGGCTATTGTAAATAGTGCTTCAATTAACATTGGGGTGCATGTGTCTTTTTGAATTACGGTTTTCTCTAGGTATATGCCCAGTAGTGGGATTGCTGGGTCGTACTGTAGTTCTATTTTTAGTTTTTTAAGGAACCTCCATACTGTTCTCCATAGTGGCTGTATCAACTTACATTCTCACCAACAGTGCAAGAGGGTTCCCTTTCCTCACACCCTCTCCAGCATTTGTTGTTTGCAGATTTTCTGATGATGCCCATTCTAACTGGTGTGAAGTGATACCTCATTGCAGTTTTGATTTGCATTTCTCTAATGATTAGTGATGTTGAGCATCCTTTCATGTGTTTGTTGGCAATCTGTATATCCTCTTTGGAGAAATATCTATTTAGGTCTTCTGCCTATTTTTGGATTGGGTTTTTTGTTTTTTTTGATATTGAGCTGCATGAGCTGCATGTAAATTTTGGAGATTAATCCTTTGTCAGTTTATTCATTGGCAAATATTTTCTCCCTTTCTGAGGGTTGTCTTTTCATCTTGTTTATGGTTTCCTTTGTTGTGCAAAAGCTTTTTTTTTTTTTTTTTTTTGCTGTATGCGGGTCTCTCACTGTTGTGGTCTCTCCCGTTGTGGAGCACAGGATCTGGACGTTCAGGCTCAGTGGCCATGGCTCACGGGCCCAGCCGCTCCGCAGCATGTGGGATCTTCCCGGACCGGGGCACGAACCCGCATCCTCTGCATCGGCAGGCAGACTCTCAACCACTGAGCCACCAGGGAAGCCCCTGTGCAAAAGCTTTTAAGTTTCATTAGGTCCCATTTGTTTATTTTTGTTTTTATTTCCATTACTCTAGGAGGTGGGTCAAAAAAGATCTTGCTGTGATTTATGTCAAAGAGTGTTTTTCCTATGTTATTTACTCTCATACAGTTTTGATGGGAATTGTAATTGGCATGGCTATTTTAAAGAACAATATTGGGGTAAATACAACCATGATGCTTCTTGAGTGGAACAGAAGTACAGTAAAGCAAGGCTTAGGAAAGCTACTCTGATATTTATGTACAAAATTGAGTCATGATGGTTGGGACTTATATAGGTAACTAATTAGGAGGTCATATTATAGAGCTATCAGGATTTAATGGCTTCATTTACAGGGCTATAAAGGGAAAGGAAAATATATTGGATACTGATTCTTTACAATAATAGAATGAAGGGAATTTGGTGCCTGATTATGTGTTGTAAAGAAATAGAGATTGTTAAGAATGATACTGGACTTCTTGTTTGAGTAGTAAGGAAAATGGTTCTACCAGAAGGAAATATAACAATTTGAGAATGGTTACATTCTTCTTCTCCAGTGAAAGGCTATAACTAGATAACACTAATGTTAAGAACTATTTTACCTCCTATGCTTGTCTTTCTAACACGGTAACTGAATCGTCATTTTGAAAGACGTTAAATTTTCTGATGCCCATCATGGAAGTGAGTGTCAGAGGTATAGCTAACATATGTTTCTGCATGTTGTAATCCTAATATACATAAGTTCAAATCACAAAATGTGATCACTCTCCTTGTCCTCAGGGAGAGTTTCAGAAATTATTCAGGTCTGAATATAGGTTTTTAACAGTTCCCATTTATGTGAGGGAAACATATCATTCATACTACAAAGGAATGTATCAAAATGTTAGCTTTTTTCAAACACATAGAGTTTTTAAATTTTATTAGTGATCTGTGTAATTACTAAAACATATGCAATATTTCTAAAGATAAACTTCTATTCAACTCTGTGGTTGTGCTACCAATCATATTTTTTCCCCAGTGTGTTTTAATCTCTTCAGTTCCTCTTTTCTTTCTTTTTTTTTTTTGGAGCAGTTTGGTAATTTTGATATGAAATGCAGAAGCATACTATGGAAAAAAACAGAATGCAGTACATAGCCAATTTTGTCTAAAGAGAAGAACACATAGACTGTGCAGTTTCTTAGGGAACTCTGCCAAAATGAACCTTTTTGAAGATTTTTTGTGAGACATGATTTCGGGAAGAGGAAATTTTCATTTGTGTGCCAGTAACTGATGATGTGAGAGGGTAACACAACACTTTTTTTTTTTTTTTTTTTTTTTTTTGCTGTACGTGGGACTCTCACCATTGTGGCCTCTCCCATTGCGGAGCACAGGCTCCGGACGTGCAGGCTCAGCGGCCATGGCTCATGGGCCCAGCCGCTCTGCGGCATGTGGGATCTTCCTGGACCGGGCCACGAACCCGTGTCCCCTGCATCGGCAGGCAGACTCTCAACCACTGCGCCACCAGGGAAGCCCAACACAACACTCTTTGGCAGATGCATTGTGATTTGCTGTGAGCAATGACTACTCTTTGCCTGGCAGCTCTGCTTTTTCTTTTAAAACCAGTCCTATCAAACTCAGTTTGACATCTCAGGAGATTTCCTTCACTTTTAACCAGAAAAGTCAAGTGAAATCTTTGTATTCTTGTGTTGTTTTTGTAACCGGGTCTTGTGAAAGATTGACATGGGACTTTTATCAAGCAGAAACTTATTCTATCTCTTCTTCCCTTTTTTAAAATTTCCTTTTCTTATTTTCTTTCTTTCTCCTTTTCTCTTTTTGCCCTTTCTTTCGTTCTTTCTTCTTTTCTCTCTCTTTCTTTTTTCCCTAACATATTTTAGACTGGAGGGCCTGATTTGAAATAATAATCTTTGAAAAGATTGGGTCAATGCATTTAGGTCTACAGGAGATCTCTCAGATCTTAGGATGCCTTTGATCAGATGTAGAAGAAGGAGAACTTTCCTGTTCTTGGTATTCCTGCCCTTTCCTGCACAATTTTGTTGCTTTTTATGGCTGAGTGATATTCCATTGTATATGTGTACCACATCTTTATCCATTCTTCTGTTGCAACATTTTACTGGAAGTTTGTTTTTTTATTTTTGAATTTTATTTTATTTTTTAAACAGCAGGTTCGTATTAGTTATCTATTTTATATATATCAGTGTATATATGTCAACCCCAATCTCCCAATTCATCTCACCACCACTTCCCCACTGTCCCCCCTTGGTGTCCATATGTTTGTTCTCAACATCTGCATCTCTATTTCTGCCTTGCAAACCAGTTCATCTGTACTATTTTTCTAGATTCCACATGTATGTGTTAATATGCAATATATGTTTTTCTCTTTCTGATTTACTTCACTCTGTATGACATTCTCTAGGTGCATCCATGTCTCTATAAATGACCCTATTTCATTCCTTTATATGGCTGAGTAATATTCCATTGTATATATGTACCACATCTTCTTTATCCATTCATCTGTCGATGGGCATTTAGGTTGATTCCATGACCTGGCTATTGTAAATAGTGCTTCAATTAACATTGGGGTGCATGTGTCTTTTTGAATTACGGTTTTCTCTAGGTATATGCCCAGTAGTGGGATTGCTGGGTCGTACTGTAGTTCTATTTTTAGTTTTTTAAGGAACCTCCATACTGTTCTCCATAGTGGCTGTATCAACTTACATTCTCACCAACAGTGCAAGAGGGTTCCCTTTCCTCACACCCTCTCCAGCATTTGTTGTTTGCAGATTTTCTGATGATGCCCATTCTAACTGGTGTGAAGTGATACCTCATTGCAGTTTTGATTTGCATTTCTCTAATGATTAGTGATGTTGAGCATCCTTTCATGTGTTTGTTGGCAATCTGTATATCCTCTTTGGAGAAATATCTATTTAGGTCTTCTGCCTATTTTTGGATTGGGTTTTTTGTTTTTTTTGATATTGAGCTGCATGAGCTGCATGTAAATTTTGGAGATTAATCCTTTGTCAGTTTATTCATTGGCAAATATTTTCTCCCTTTCTGAGGGTTGTCTTTTCATCTTGTTTATGGTTTCCTTTGTTGTGCAAAAGCTTTTTTTTTTTTTTTTTTTTGCTGTATGCGGGTCTCTCACTGTTGTGGTCTCTCCCGTTGTGGAGCACAGGATCTGGACGTTCAGGCTCAGTGGCCATGGCTCACGGGCCCAGCCGCTCCGCAGCATGTGGGATCTTCCCGGACCGGGGCACGAACCCGCATCCTCTGCATCGGCAGGCAGACTCTCAACCACTGAGCCACCAGGGAAGCCCCTGTGCAAAAGCTTTTAAGTTTCATTAGGTCCCATTTGTTTATTTTTGTTTTTATTTCCATTACTCTAGGAGGTGGGTCAAAAAAGATCTTGCTGTGATTTATGTCAAAGAGTGTTTTTCCTATGTTATTTACTCTCATACAGTTTTGATGGGAATTGTAATTGGCATGGCTATTTTAAAGAACAATATTGGGGTAAATACAACCATGATGCTTCTTGAGTGGAACAGAAGTACAGTAAAGCAAGGCTTAGGAAAGCTACTCTGATATTTATGTACAAAATTGAGTCATGATGGTTGGGACTTATATAGGTAACTAATTAGGAGGTCATATTATAGAGCTATCAGGATTTAATGGCTTCATTTACAGGGCTATAAAGGGAAAGGAAAATATATTGGATACTGATTCTTTACAATAATAGAATGAAGGGAATTTGGTGCCTGATTATGTGTTGTAAAGAAATAGAGATTGTTAAGAATGATACTGGACTTCTTGTTTGAGTAGTAAGGAAAATGGTTCTACCAGAAGGAAATATAACAATTTGAGAATGGTTACATTCTTCTTCTCCAGTGAAAGGCTATAACTAGATAACACTAATGTTAAGAACTATTTTACCTCCTATGCTTGTCTTTCTAACACGGTAACTGAATCGTCATTTTGAAAGACGTTAAATTTTCTGATGCCCATCATGGAAGTGAGTGTCAGAGGTATAGCTAACATATGTTTCTGCATGTTGTAATCCTAATATACATAAGTTCAAATCACAAAATGTGATCACTCTCCTTGTCCTCAGGGAGAGTTTCAGAAATTATTCAGGTCTGAATATAGGTTTTTAACAGTTCCCATTTATGTGAGGGAAACATATCATTCATACTACAAAGGAATGTATCAAAATGTTAGCTTTTTTCAAACACATAGAGTTTTTAAATTTTATTAGTGATCTGTGTAATTACTAAAACATATGCAATATTTCTAAAGATAAACTTCTATTCAACTCTGTGGTTGTGCTACCAATCATATTTTTTCCCCAGTGTGTTTTAATCTCTTCAGTTCCTCTTTTCTTTCTTTTTTTTTTTTGGAGCAGTTTGGTAATTTTGATATGAAATGCAGAAGCATACTATGGAAAAAAACAGAATGCAGTACATAGCCAATTTTGTCTAAAGAGAAGAACACATAGACTGTGCAGTTTCTTAGGGAACTCTGCCAAAATGAACCTTTTTGAAGATTTTTTGTGAGACATGATTTCGGGAAGAGGAAATTTTCATTTGTGTGCCAGTAACTGATGATGTGAGAGGGTAACACAACACTTTTTTTTTTTTTTTTTTTTTTTTTTGCTGTACGTGGGACTCTCACCATTGTGGCCTCTCCCATTGCGGAGCACAGGCTCCGGACGTGCAGGCTCAGCGGCCATGGCTCATGGGCCCAGCCGCTCTGCGGCATGTGGGATCTTCCTGGACCGGGCCACGAACCCGTGTCCCCTGCATCGGCAGGCAGACTCTCAACCACTGCGCCACCAGGGAAGCCCAACACAACACTCTTTGGCAGATGCATTGTGATTTGCTGTGAGCAATGACTACTCTTTGCCTGGCAGCTCTGCTTTTTCTTTTAAAACCAGTCCTATCAAACTCAGTTTGACATCTCAGGAGATTTCCTTCACTTTTAACCAGAAAAGTCAAGTGAAATCTTTGTATTCTTGTGTTGTTTTTGTAACCGGGTCTTGTGAAAGATTGACATGGGACTTTTATCAAGCAGAAACTTATTCTATCTCTTCTTCCCTTTTTTAAAATTTCCTTTTCTTATTTTCTTTCTTTCTCCTTTTCTCTTTTTGCCCTTTCTTTCGTTCTTTCTTCTTTTCTCTCTCTTTCTTTTTTCCCTAACATATTTTAGACTGGAGGGCCTGATTTGAAATAATAATCTTTGAAAAGATTGGGTCAATGCATTTAGGTCTACAGGAGATCTCTCAGATCTTAGGATGCCTTTGATCAGATGTAGAAGAAGGAGAACTTTCCTGTTCTTGGTATTCCTGCCCTTTCCTGCACAATTTTGTTGCTTTTTATGGCTGAGTGATATTCCATTGTATATGTGTACCACATCTTTATCCATTCTTCTGTTGCAACATTTTACTGGAAGTTTGTTTTTTTATTTTTGAATTTTATTTTATTTTTTAAACAGCAGGTTCGTATTAGTTATCTATTTTATATATATCAGTGTATATATGTCAACCCCAATCTCCCAATTCATCTCACCACCACTTCCCCACTGTCCCCCCTTGGTGTCCATATGTTTGTTCTCAACATCTGCATCTCTATTTCTGCCTTGCAAACCAGTTCATCTGTACTATTTTTCTAGATTCCACATGTATGTGTTAATATGCAATATATGTTTTTCTCTTTCTGATTTACTTCACTCTGTATGACATTCTCTAGGTGCATCCATGTCTCTATAAATGACCCTATTTCATTCCTTTATATGGCTGAGTAATATTCCATTGTATATATGTACCACATCTTCTTTATCCATTCATCTGTCGATGGGCATTTAGGTTGATTCCATGACCTGGCTATTGTAAATAGTGCTTCAATTAACATTGGGGTGCATGTGTCTTTTTGAATTACGGTTTTCTCTAGGTATATGCCCAGTAGTGGGATTGCTGGGTCGTACTGTAGTTCTATTTTTAGTTTTTTAAGGAACCTCCATACTGTTCTCCATAGTGGCTGTATCAACTTACATTCTCACCAACAGTGCAAGAGGGTTCCCTTTCCTCACACCCTCTCCAGCATTTGTTGTTTGCAGATTTTCTGATGATGCCCATTCTAACTGGTGTGAAGTGATACCTCATTGCAGTTTTGATTTGCATTTCTCTAATGATTAGTGATGTTGAGCATCCTTTCATGTGTTTGTTGGCAATCTGTATATCCTCTTTGGAGAAATATCTATTTAGGTCTTCTGCCTATTTTTGGATTGGGTTTTTTGTTTTTTTTGATATTGAGCTGCATGAGCTGCATGTAAATTTTGGAGATTAATCCTTTGTCAGTTTATTCATTGGCAAATATTTTCTCCCTTTCTGAGGGTTGTCTTTTCATCTTGTTTATGGTTTCCTTTGTTGTGCAAAAGCTTTTTTTTTTTTTTTTTTTTGCTGTATGCGGGTCTCTCACTGTTGTGGTCTCTCCCGTTGTGGAGCACAGGATCTGGACGTTCAGGCTCAGTGGCCATGGCTCACGGGCCCAGCCGCTCCGCAGCATGTGGGATCTTCCCGGACCGGGGCACGAACCCGCATCCTCTGCATCGGCAGGCAGACTCTCAACCACTGAGCCACCAGGGAAGCCCCTGTGCAAAAGCTTTTAAGTTTCATTAGGTCCCATTTGTTTATTTTTGTTTTTATTTCCATTACTCTAGGAGGTGGGTCAAAAAAGATCTTGCTGTGATTTATGTCAAAGAGTGTTTTTCCTATGTTATTTACTCTCATACAGTTTTGATGGGAATTGTAATTGGCATGGCTATTTTAAAGAACAATATTGGGGTAAATACAACCATGATGCTTCTTGAGTGGAACAGAAGTACAGTAAAGCAAGGCTTAGGAAAGCTACTCTGATATTTATGTACAAAATTGAGTCATGATGGTTGGGACTTATATAGGTAACTAATTAGGAGGTCATATTATAGAGCTATCAGGATTTAATGGCTTCATTTACAGGGCTATAAAGGGAAAGGAAAATATATTGGATACTGATTCTTTACAATAATAGAATGAAGGGAATTTGGTGCCTGATTATGTGTTGTAAAGAAATAGAGATTGTTAAGAATGATACTGGACTTCTTGTTTGAGTAGTAAGGAAAATGGTTCTACCAGAAGGAAATATAACAATTTGAGAATGGTTACATTCTTCTTCTCCAGTGAAAGGCTATAACTAGATAACACTAATGTTAAGAACTATTTTACCTCCTATGCTTGTCTTTCTAACACGGTAACTGAATCGTCATTTTGAAAGACGTTAAATTTTCTGATGCCCATCATGGAAGTGAGTGTCAGAGGTATAGCTAACATATGTTTCTGCATGTTGTAATCCTAATATACATAAGTTCAAATCACAAAATGTGATCACTCTCCTTGTCCTCAGGGAGAGTTTCAGAAATTATTCAGGTCTGAATATAGGTTTTTAACAGTTCCCATTTATGTGAGGGAAACATATCATTCATACTACAAAGGAATGTATCAAAATGTTAGCTTTTTTCAAACACATAGAGTTTTTAAATTTTATTAGTGATCTGTGTAATTACTAAAACATATGCAATATTTCTAAAGATAAACTTCTATTCAACTCTGTGGTTGTGCTACCAATCATATTTTTTCCCCAGTGTGTTTTAATCTCTTCAGTTCCTCTTTTCTTTCTTTTTTTTTTTTGGAGCAGTTTGGTAATTTTGATATGAAATGCAGAAGCATACTATGGAAAAAAACAGAATGCAGTACATAGCCAATTTTGTCTAAAGAGAAGAACACATAGACTGTGCAGTTTCTTAGGGAACTCTGCCAAAATGAACCTTTTTGAAGATTTTTTGTGAGACATGATTTCGGGAAGAGGAAATTTTCATTTGTGTGCCAGTAACTGATGATGTGAGAGGGTAACACAACACTTTTTTTTTTTTTTTTTTTTTTTTTGCTGTACGTGGGACTCTCACCATTGTGGCCTCTCCCATTGCGGAGCACAGGCTCCGGACGTGCAGGCTCAGCGGCCATGGCTCATGGGCCCAGCCGCTCTGCGGCATGTGGGATCTTCCTGGACCGGGCCACGAACCCGTGTCCCCTGCATCGGCAGGCAGACTCTCAACCACTGCGCCACCAGGGAAGCCCAACACAACACTCTTTGGCAGATGCATTGTGATTTGCTGTGAGCAATGACTACTCTTTGCCTGGCAGCTCTGCTTTTTCTTTTAAAACCAGTCCTATCAAACTCAGTTTGACATCTCAGGAGATTTCCTTCACTTTTAACCAGAAAAGTCAAGTGAAATCTTTGTATTCTTGTGTTGTTTTTGTAACCGGGTCTTGTGAAAGATTGACATGGGACTTTTATCAAGCAGAAACTTATTCTATCTCTTCTTCCCTTTTTTAAAATTTCCTTTTCTTATTTTCTTTCTTTCTCCTTTTCTCTTTTTGCCCTTTCTTTCGTTCTTTCTTCTTTTCTCTCTCTTTCTTTTTTCCCTAACATATTTTAGACTGGAGGGCCTGATTTGAAATAATAATCTTTGAAAAGATTGGGTCAATGCATTTAGGTCTACAGGAGATCTCTCAGATCTTAGGATGCCTTTGATCAGATGTAGAAGAAGGAGAACTTTCCTGTTCTTGGTATTCCTGCCCTTTCTGTATGCCTTTGATATTCTTGTACACTAAATTAGAAGTATAGCCTAGAACAGACCTCAACATGCAGTAGGGACTGTAAATACATCAACTTAGACTAATCGTGAGGGACTTCCACTGGTGGTCCAGTGGTAAAGAATTTGCCTTCCAATGCTGGGGACATGGGTTTGATCCCTGGTTGGGGAACTAAGATCCCACAGGCTGTGGGGCAACTAAGCCTGCATGCTACAACTGCTGAGTTTGTGCGCCTCAACAAGAGACCCCGCATGCCTCAAACTACAGAGCCCATGCGCTCTGGACACCACGTGCCATAATACAGAGCCCACGCTCCCTGGAGCCCATGTGCCACAACTAGAGAGAAGCCCGTGTGCCACAACAAAGAGCCCCCTGCTGCAACGAGAAAAATCCTGCACATCTCAACGAAGACCCTGCATGCTGCAACTAAGACCTGACGCTGCCAAAAAAATAAATAAAATAAATAAATGTAAATAAACAGAATAACCATGAGTCTATCCACCATATAAAAAGAACAACAGTGAAAAAATATAACAACTTTAAACACTTTTAAAGTCAGGTCAGAGTTGCAAGAATGTTTCCTATTGCAACTAGAATTTTAAAATGTCAGTTAAGTATTTTATTTTTGGCGCCACTTCAATAATAAAATGATTTTGTAACTTTTAAGTGTATAAAGATTATAGGAAATATTAATTTTGTAAGAAAATATATACATGAATACAGATATTCATTTATCAGAGTCCATTGGTTACAATACACACTCTCTTAGGAAGCTTAAACAAAATGAAAATATTGGGTGGATATAGGGTAGTTCATAGAATTGATGGAAAAACAGACAAGGTTATGAAACAATGTAACTCCTATGATGTCAGATTTCTTATTTTTGAACTGATAGCAGAAAACACACACACACATGCACACACCAACAGAAAACTTCAGTATGAACTTCTTTCTGTCCATAAAATATTTTGCTAAGGATTCAATTCTCAGGAGAAATATTAATCTGGCTTAAATTAAAATCCCTACCTGTCACTGATTGAATCCCATCAGAAACAGATTAAATGCAAGTGAGAGGGTTTTTTTTCCCCTAATGGAAATGTCAGTAGCTGTTTACCCTACAAGGGGTAGGATTTTCCCACAAGCAAGATCAACAGATATCTACTATGTCCCACTCATGAACTGACACTATCACGTAGGCACATTCTTACTTCCATACATAGAATTATACAGTATGTCTGTATAATAAAACATCATATATTGTTATTCTAATATGCAGTCTAAGCCATACACAACTAAGTTTTTAAAATGTATGTAAAATATATGTAAATATAAACTAAATATAGTTATATAGAAAATGCTTGAGTAAAAGAATAATCATAATAGGTGAAATTAGACATGAGTGTTTTTGAGCATGTGGGAAAAATTATTTTAAAATTATACCTGCTTTCTTAAATATTTTATATTCCAATATTTAACATGCTTGAAAATGTCAGAAGAAATCATTCAGCTATAACGTAAAATATTATATTTGTACTTAGAAAAAATATATTCCATTAATGCCTTTTCCACTTAATATTATATTCCTAATAGAATATTATTTTAAGTTTCTATATTTGTCTCCTAAGCAGTAAAAGAAAGATAATAAAGCCTATCTTACAATCTTTTCTTAAAGTAGAAATAGAAGGATCACAATGAAAGTGATTTCAGTGCTTAAGGAATTATTAAATGGTATGTTTTGGTAAATGTTTGAAGTAATAACCAAGATTGGAAGGTGAAAATTTAGTTCATTTTAAGTTGACATTAAGATAATCATAGGAGGAGTTGAGGGTGAGAGTTATGATTATAAACCTTTTTGACTATCAAATGAAATCAGTATACACCTCCCTTGAAAAATGTTCAAAAACATACATTTAAAAATCCCCTTATCATTATATAAATAAAATAGAATACATTATATTATTGCTTTACAACATGATTTAATTCTCTTTGATAGAATTATAGATTACTTTATCTAATTAATTTAGTGTTTTGAACATCTGATGAGTCAGAAATAGCTTAAATTGGCTGAGCACTGACTATATGCAAGAGATAGTGCTAGATATTTGAAAACAACAGTAAGCAAGACAGAAAGGAAACCCTTGTTGTCTTGGATTTATCATTACACGGGAAAGAGAAGAAGTGGGCATAATGAATAATAAATGTTAAAATAACAAATATAAAATTTATGTAGTTTCTAAAAATAATATAAAATTGGAAGGGGGTAAAGAAATTAGAAGTTCTGTGGGAGATGGTTGGAATTTTATTAAATAGAGTGGTCATGACAGCACTTAGGGGAATGAAAGGAGCTGACAGAATGAGCGCTACTGATATTTACATGAAAGATGTGGGTGGCACAGGTAACTGCAGTGCAAAGGCTTTAATGTGAGCTGGACTATCAATGGTTTATAGAAAGGGCAGGAATGTCAAAAAGCAGGGAAAGTTCTTCTTCCAATTCTAATGAAAAACATCCTCAGCTCATAGAGATCTTTTGGGCACCTACATGTCTTGAACTAACCTTTTCAAAGCATTGGACCCTCCAGTTTACGCGGTGTGTTGGTTGGTGGCCGGTATAACATGATGGAGAAGGCAATGAGAGATATGCAGAAGCAATCAGAATGCTGGGGAAATGAAGGAGCATCTTTATTTTAGAGAAAAGAATCTGAACACTTACAAGTGAAAGTAATTTGCCCAAGAATACTCAGCTAGTCAGTGGACTGAACTCTTAACCCTTTTTCATCTTATTCTAGATGCTTTGTTTGTCATTGGAGATACAAATTTGAGCAGCACACTCAATTTCTTTTTGCTATTGTTCTTAGAAATAGTAACCACAAACTTAGGTATACATTTAGTATTTGGGGAGTGGGGGGAACAACCTTTTGAACATGTTTAAGTAGAATTCAAAAGAAGCGAGAGGGATAAAAAGAGGAAGAGATAAAACTACACGCAAGCTTTAACATTCAAGAGCCAAAAGATTAATTTTATAGGATAGGATCCTCAATCCTCAGTAGTGATAGATTTATGTTTTATGTCAAGTATAAATGCATACACAGGTAATGAATAAGAATAAATATCACAGGAATGGAGCCATTTCTCTAATCTGAATAGTCAGACAGATAAATTTATGTGCCCAATGAAAAAAACTAAAACTACTGGATTAAATTTTTTTAAAGCATAAACACACACAGGAAACAAATCAACAAAAACAACAAAACACACTTGTATTAAAGAGCTGGCAAGCTAATGTAGATTAATCAATATTTCAGAAATCTAAATAAAGAAGATAATGAAAATATAGATTGAATCCTAAAGCTGATTTTGTACAGGGAAATATTGCCAAGCTGACTTGAGCTTTACACAAGACACAAAGGACACAGCCTTTGGCCACTGGCAGCAGAGAATTAAGTAGGAAATCCTCCCTCAGTAAAACTGGGACCACGGGGCTAAATCTTCAGTTTAAGGGTGAACAAGAGGTAAACATTTCCTACTCCAATAGGCCCAATAAACTACAAGAGAAATTGCATTATTTAACACTAAGCACAGGAGGAGCAAAAACAAAAACAATGCCTGAGAAGTTGTAATGACTAGCCTGGCCTCCATCAGGTTTGTGGTCCAAATTCATAGTAACTAAGTAAATTCAAAATAATCTTATTCAGGAATTAAGTTTTAAAATATCATGATCTGTTAGTGGCTGAGGTACCAAACAGGAGAGAAAGCAAATCACCTCTGGAAGCATGTACCATCAATATATTCCCAAACTATATCTTTATGCCAGTGTTACATAAGTGTCTCTGATGGAAAGATTTCTGGGGCTTCCTATTCTGCCATTTTGCTGTCATCACTCTTGAGTTATTTGTTTTTTATTGGTGTGTGGTAACATCCATTAATTAATTCTGTATGTTATTTCATTCTATGATTATTCCCTAAGAATGGGTCACTATGCCTAAACTTTGTGTGAAAATAACATTGTTTATGCTGAACACCTTTTCCTATGAAAGACTAGAATTGTGGTATATGCTAGGCAGAGAATGACTATATATGATCAGTCTCCAATAAAAACCTTGAGTATTTTATCTCTAATAAACTTCCCTGGGCATTATTTCCATTTCTCTTACAGGTTGTTTAAATTTTTCATATGAATTTACATGAGTCTCTTATATGATTCATTCTTGGTTCATAAACTCAGGGAAGACATATGCCAAGGCAAAGGGTTTTGATTTCTAAGAATTTAACTAAGCCCATAGGAGATAACAGGTCTCCCTAAATAGTCTCAATTTGGGGGGGGAAATCTTAAGAAATTGCTCTTTTTGCTCAGCATTCAGATCCTCATCCAAGAATCAAAATAATTTCCACTGGTAAGAAGGGGTTACGTAATGAGAATGGGAGCTGGGAAAAAAGACCTGTACAAGCACATAAATAACAACAAGGTTACCATGAAGAGGTACCTTTTGAATAAAACAGCTACATTAGATATGATTTTACTAAACATAGGCAACTACTTCTGTACTGTTCGTTCTCCAAAGTACCACATTTATTTTTTGAATTTAAGAGATTCTTTATTGTTAAATTATCTGTTTACTACCAAGTATATTAATCCTGGTGGAGGAAAGAGAAGTGCTCATTTATTTTCAGTGTTTTCTCAGAAGCCATGCTGATAATAAAGATTTAGGAAAACAAAAAGTGGTTTGGGAAATATAAATAAGAATATGATAGTTATCTGTCTAGATTCTATGTCAGGCTGTTTAGAATCTGCTGTACTTTTCTTCCACAACAATTTTCCATGCTTTTTTCTCCACAGATGATTAAATATAATACTGTCAAGAATACATGTTCATCAAGATCCCCTTAGAAATTTCTTCCTTTGCAAGTACATTTTGTAAATCAATTTTACCATAGCATTCTTTAATTCCTTAGTTCTTATAATTACTTAACTCTGAGGTTATAAAACCAAAATGGAAAAAGAATGGGGCACACTTACTTAAAAAGAATGTTGACTGCTTCTTTGTATTAAATCGCTCCAATAAAGAATGAATTGCCACTTTAGAGTCATTTAATTAGGAAAAGAGTATTTTAGTTTTATCTCTTATACCACAACTTACGAAATAGTGACTTTAATAGTTCTGCTCACTTAATTGTGTCAACAATTAAGAGACTGTTAAACACTAAGCTATAACTTGTCTAGTTGAATTTGATTCATTTTACTGGCCTATTTATATTTCAATTGATTCCTTTACATAGTTGGATATAAACAATGTTATAATAAAATGAAATGATATGGATGCTGTTATTTTGATTGGATAGGCTGTGATTTAATTTTAAAATAAGAGTAAAAAGAAAATGTAATATATAATTTAAATATAGTATTTAATTCTATTTATGTCATGTTATCTTTTGATGATTTAAAATGATTACAGTGAACTTGGTCTTTGTTTTCAGTCATCATGTGAATTCTGCATTTAAGAACACAATGCCCCACCTGAGGTATTTTCTTAACTTCTTTAAATCACAATGCCATTATTATCAAAGAGAAGATTCATCATACAATAGAAGCTACTGCTTAAAACTGTATTACAGATTAATGAGATTAAAATACATTGAGATAAAACCCATAAAATGCTTATCATTGACAAATTAATTACTCAGTGAGGTTAACCCTAATTATATTGTTATTTTTTCTTTCTCTCTTTCCATTATATGTCAGTTCCCTTGCATCCAGGCTGTCTTTCTATCAGTCACTAAATAATGGGTTTTCTCAAAGGTTGGCCCTCTTTGGTTCTCACTGTATATCCTTTCCCTTGGAAATCTTATCCAAATATGTTTACAATTAATCTTTCTATATTTATGATGGACCCAAATATGAATTTCAAAATATATCATTCATTTAAACTCTACTTCAATATTTCTAAATAATTAGGCAATGTTATTATATGGGTATTTTGAGACAACTCAATGTTGGTTTGAAAAATAAAACTAAGTAAATAAGAATATTTATCTATAAACTTGATTTATACTAGCATTCTTTAGTCAAGGTCTTTATCAGTCATCTATCACACAGAGCATTTATAGAGATGTTATTGTTGATACTTCCTACTTTTTCATCTTTCTATACCCAATCATTCACCAAACATATTAAAACACATAAATGCTTATTAAATATACTCATTTTTCTTAATCTCTGATTCACTTTCATATTTCAAGTTTTCATCTTCCTCCATAAAGACTGCTAGTATTGCCTTCCTACTGATATCTCTATGTGCACTCAACCTCTGGACCCCACTTCATCATTTCTTATATCAGAGCCAAAGGGATCTTAGTAAAATGCAAGTATAATCATACCAACCCTCTGCTTAATAGCCTTCAATCTATTTTCATCAGGAAAGAATTGGTGGCATATGAATTTGAGTATACAGGCATGGGCCTGGTTTGTTTATTAAAAATATTTGACAGCTTATAACAGCAACATTTGCCAACATTTTTGATTACTTACTAAAAATTAGACACTGAACTAAGCATACTATAGGCATTATCTTGTTCAATACTCAGTCTATGAGATTATTGATAACCTTCATAATTACCATTTTAACAATAAATAAACTAAGATATTAGGCAAAATGGTCAGAAGATTATATATAGAAAAACCTAAAAAAAAAAAAACTGTTAGAACTAATAAACAAACTCAGTAAAGCTGCCGTATACAAAATCAGCATACAAAAAGCAGTTGTGTTTCTATACACTGAAAACAAACTGCCTGTAAAGGAAATTAGGGAAGTGACCTCATTTACAATATCACCAAAAAGAATAAAATACTTCGGAGTAAATTGAACTAAGGTGGTGAAAGACTAGTATACTGCACACTACAAAACATTGATGAAAGAAATCAAACAAGAAAGACAAATCCCATCATGTATGACAACATGGATGAATCTGGAGAACATTAAATGAAGTGAAATAAGGCGGTCACTGAAAGACAAATACTGTATGATTCCACATATATGATGTATCTAATATGATCAAATTGATAGAATCAAAGAGTGGTCATAAGGGCTGGGGGAGGGAGAAATAGAGAGTTATTAATCAATGGACCCAGAGTTTCAGTTCAACAAGATGAGTAAGTTCTACAGAGCTGCTACATGAGGGTGTACCTATAGTCAACAATAATTTTGTTCCCTTAAAATTTGTTAAGAGGGTAGATCTGATGTTAAATTTTCTTATCACAGTGAAATAAATTTTAAAAATTGGTCAAATCCCTTTGTTAATAAGTGATGCAGCACAAATGCCTGACTGGTGTATTTACATTTAACCCCTCTATTTTTGAAGAATACTTACAGTAGGGAATTGTTACATGTAAGTGAGAGTAGATTGACTTTATCTATTTCATAAATAACATTTGATCAAATAAGTGGGAGTTCTAAATAGAGAATATATAGGAAATAATTGCCAAGAGAAAACAAACAAACAAAAAAACACACAAAAATCCTCTAACCATCTGTTTAGTGTTGTACCATAAGTTAACAAGAAAAATGTATTTTTTCATTTCACACACACACAAATACTGAATAAAATACAACACACATATTTATCTGAGCTAAAAACAAACAAGAAACATTTCAGAAGTTAAAGCTAGAGTGCAAGACAAGTTACAGCTAGATGACCCATCAGTGTCTAGGAACTGAAGATTTAGGGTCTGGAGTTATTATTAAAAAGAGGAATGGGTGAAAACTGTTTATTCCCTTTAATTTCAGGGAGGTGGAACTACGCATAAAAGTGTAAATGTTTATCTCTAAATGAGCACAAGGTTTAAAAAAAGGAAAAACATCATGTTATCTAACCACACTCACACACACATGCACATATACCCTCTTGACAGAATACCACATCACTGGTTAAACTTCTGTGTTTCTAACTAAGGCCAAAGGAAGACAAGTCTTAAGAATTTTTTACAACCATCAACTATACTTCAGTGAAAAATAAATTTAAAAAGAAAAAGAAATTTTTTTTCACAACCAAGTGTCTGAAAGGTTTCCTTGAAAGACGTTTAGCTAAAAACGTATTTACATTAAAATTTACAAACCACATGAGGAAATGAACTGTCATGGGAGAAGTATTCTACCTTCCAAAACTATAGGTCAACCTTAAATAAATGATGATTACTAGTGCAGCTGGAATTGAGTATCTGTAACCAACAAGTAATTAGAAGGTAGAGCCTGATGGAATGTTAATAAGGTGAAGGAACAGTCAGTAATAATTTCCATTTTCTGATCTGATTAACTAGGTGGATGGTGGTACCATCTACTAAGCTAAAGAATGCAAAAGGAGATGTTGGGCAAAAACCATCTGTTCAATTTGTCACATTGGATATGGAGACACCAGTGACACATTGTCTTAGTCAGCTTGGGCTGCCATAACAAAATACCATTGACTGAGTGACTTAAAGAGTAACAATTTATTTTCTAGCAGCTTTGGAGGTTAAGAAATCTAAGACTAAAGTGCCAGCCAGTTTGATTCCTTATGGGGGCTCTCCTTCTGGTTTGCAGATGTCTGCCTTCTTGCTATGTCCTCACAAGATCTTTCCTTGGTGTGTGCATGGCGGGGGTGGGGGGGGGCAGGGGAGAGAGAGAGAGAGGAAGAAAGGGAGCTCTCTGATATCTCTCCTTATATGGGCACTGATCCCTTCCTGAGAATATCACTGTAATGGCTTCACCTAACCCTAATTACCTCTCAAAGGCCCCATCTCCAAATACCATCATACTGAGGGTTATAGCTTCAAAATATGAATTTGAGGGGGCTCCAAACATTCAGTCCACAGCATCAATACACGTTTTTCTAGCAGAAAAAATAAGTTCACTGGAAATGATTATTTTTGGTATTAATCAAGAATGTTGGTTCCCTTAATTAATAAAAGATAATTTGGAGTCAATATGGAAACTCCAGTAATTTATCTTGTATTAATTCATTCATTTAACAAGGATTTGAGTGCCTATTCTGTGCAGGCCACAGTTCTAAGCACTTGGAACACATCAGTGAACAAAGTAGATAGAGATCCCTGGCCTGATGTGGCTTCCCTTGTAAGGAAATCAATAAAATAGATAAGTAAAGTAAATGATATATCAAAAAGTTATAGAATATGGAAATTTTCAATTTGCATGTGTGGTGATAATAGAGGAAGTTCCTATAAAGTATAATCCTGCTCTCAAGTAGATGACAAGATAGTTAAATATATAGCAATGTGTGGTGATGCTGGTATAAGCGTATTTATGAGGAATTGAGTCTGACACAACAGAGAAAATAATAAATAGTGCTTTGGGTAGACATCACTTCATAGAGAAAATGAAAGAAATTAGAAATCAGCTTGGCTTTTATTAAACAAGCACAAGAGGAAAACATTTTTGGAAAGAGAGAATCGTGTGAAAAAAATCACTGAGTAACCCAGGAACCCAGCATCTTTGTGATACCTCAAATAGCTCAACACTTAGAAGTTCCAAGACAGGTGCAGCTAAGCAGAGGAGTGATTAAGGGGGTCTTACATGCTACATTATGGAATTCGGAATTTTCATTAAAAACTGAGAAGTTATAAAATAATTTAAAAATAAAGAATGGCATTTTCCCTTAGTTCATGATCATTCTGTTCTTTGAAGGGAATGATTGGGGAAAAATCATAGAAACAAGATAGCTATTCATAATGCTATTTTATGCATTTCCTAGGAAATGAGAAAGACCTAAACTATAAGGCAGGAGAAGTGGTGATAGAAAGGTGCAGAAAGATACAGGGATTTCTTTAGGCAGATTTTAATATATAGAATGATGGAATGGTCTAAGTTTAAAACACGTCCCCAATTTCAATATTTAAGTGAAAATGAGAATGAATGGACAACACATTTTATTTCCTAATAAATAATGATTTTAATCAGTTTGGGCCCTAATGAGTTTGAAATACAAGGTGGTATATTCAGGTGGAACACTGGAGAGAAACGCTTGCTAGAGTTGGATATCTCCGTAAAATGTGTGATATCTTGTGCTATATCTTGTGAGATATCTCCATAAAAATGGTATTAGACACTTTGAAAGTGTATGAGAAAAACCACCGCTATGTATCATGAGAGCAGAAAGACCATACCAAAAAGAAAAAAGAAAGGAAAAAAGTGCCCAAACTCATTTCATGGAAAGTAGAGTTGCTCATGCAGGTGTCTGAGAAAT
Organism: Phocoena sinus; assembly: GCF_008692025.1. NCBI lineage: Eukaryota > Metazoa > Chordata > Mammalia > Artiodactyla > Phocoenidae > Phocoena > Phocoena sinus. The sequence goes on along the minus strand of NC_045780.1, from coordinate 55,538,009 downwards.
AAGTGTCATAACGGTAATGGAACCATAAGTGTGGGGTATTATAAACACCAAGAGAAGAAAAAGTTTTAAAAACAGTAAAATGATTGTTCTAGGTAAATCCTGTGAAAAAAAAAATGTAAGGACTGCAGGCATTCATATGATTATCTAATTAGAAAATATTTAGCAATAATGACAATGATAGAAACTTGGTCATTTTTAGACTTTCTTTCAATCTCTTTCCACGTTTAATTCAGTCTTAAATCTATTCAGACTGTATCATTCCCTTTCTATAAAATGTTCAGTAATTTCCAAATGAATGAAGTATAAACTCCTTAGCCTAACATTAAATCCATTCCATGACTTCACCTATTTTCTCAACCTCACCTGTTTTTACATGCCTTTACATTCTACTTCCACCATCCCATGCATTTTCCACTTCAATTATCCTTTACAGAGACGAATCCCTACTGTCATAGAGATTCAATGACATTGAATGACATTGACATTGACATTCAAATGTCATAGCCTCTGATGCTCCATTTAAAAAAATTTAAATTGAATGTTTAGTATATCACATATATTTCTATTATTTCCACTTTTTTTCTATCATACACCAATTAGCTTTGTGGTTTTTTTTCTTTCTGTAGTACAAATATACTCATAAGAAAACTTAGATAATATATTTTTATCTTGGACTATCAAAATCCATGTGTCACACACTGAAACACTGTAAAATTTGCAACTTTCCCAGTTATACTGTGAATTTCCCCCCTTTTATCCAACATAAGCGATTAATACTGATTATAATATTTCTAACAACAATGTTAATCTAGTTGAGGTTTGGTTTTAGCAGAAGTTGTATATTTGCCTTCATCTTTTTTTTTTTTGCATGTTTTTATCAAAGTATATTTTACTAATGGTCAAATGAACACAAAAGTTTAGAGAAAGTGAGATTAGTAAATTAGTTAACTTTACTATGAGACTATTGGGAAGAAAAAAAAAAACCTAGAAGGTTTATATTCATTTAAATGTAATTGTAACAAGTTTTAGCCAATGCAGTTTCATTGTAGGGAATTCACAATCCTGCTTCAGCCCAGCCACTACTTATTTGACTCACAGGAAATTCAAATATCCTCATCCTATCATTCAGTTTATTTGCAGATTGTTCCACTGCAAATCTGTTTATGCAGTTTGTATCACTCTTCAAATACATTTTTCTTTTTCATAGGCAGTGGGATGTATCGGCTAGTCTATTTCTTCAGAAATCAAGTCCTTATTTCTTGAAATTATCCTCAACTACAAACATATATATATATATATATATATACATATATATATATACACACACACACACATATATACATATATATATGTTTTGGGAAGGGAAATCACAATGCTCACTGTGATCTGTTTACAAAGTAACTGCATTTTTCCCTGTTTTATCTTTAGCCTTTGCATTCTTATCTTGAAGCTCTGCCCATCAGAAGATGATACTCATTTTCCCACACCTTGAATCTGAGCTTGCCTTGAGACTTGCCTTAAGTAGTAAAATGCATGGAACTGAAGTGTGTCTGTTCCTAGCCTAGACCTCAAGCATTGTACACTTTCAGTTTCTTTTAGAATCTTCTCTTCTACCATGTGACTTTGATTAGGCTAATCTGTGAAGGATAAGAACATATGCACCAGAGTTGAGGCATCCTAACAGTCCCAGCTGACGTGTCTATGTGAGACATTTCATCCAAGATCTGCAAAAGCCAACATCTTGCCCCATATCTGACCCACAGATGCCACAGAAGACCAGCTGAGACAATGTACATATACACACACAGCATATATGCGTATATGCATACCTGTATATAAGTACAGATATACACACATACAAACACACACTCATATATACAGTGAAACCTTGTGAAATAATTGGAAAATATAGAAATTTATCATTCAAATAGCAAGTACACATTAAAGCAGCTAGTTAACAAAAAAATTCTGTTCTAGACCATTTTCCAAACATCTACCATTTCTCTATCTGTTGCCTTTGAGGTCTATAGGTTTTTCATTCTCTTATTGAATAATGCACTTTCTTTAAAAATCAATGTGTTCCCTTTGAACTTAATTAAGCACTATCCACTGGGAATCAGGACCAAAATAGTACAACCACAGGAAATATGGATTGCATGGTTATTGGTTCTCTTCCATGTATTTTAAATGTATTAATTTAAATCATTTAATCCTCACATGTGTATAATTATTATATCAATTTTACATATAAGGGAAAAGAAGCACACAGAGAGTAACTGTTCACAGTCTACACAATTGGGGCCGAACCTAAATCCAGGTAATTTCATTCCCAAATCCTACTCTTTTATTACTATGCTATACTGTCTCTTGCCCCTCTTTATATATGTGCCTCTTTAAATGTCATGCCTATGTATTTTACGCATGGCTGGCTCTAAGGAAGCTTTTCTCCTAAAATTCAGCAAAGAGGAGGTATTTTATATTTGTGTCCCTTCACAGTATATTTTTTTAAAGTTCTCTCAATCATTTTATTTAAATTTAAAATATTGTTTCACATAGAACCACATAATGGCCAGTGTTGAATAGCTCATTGACAAATCTTTTATAATCAACCTAGAAAACAATTCAGTAAGCAGTTGCTTTGTGAATACTGGAATTAGATAGCTACAGGAAGAAAAAAAACACACCTTCTCCAAATTTAAGTGAATAAAAATCTGTAGCCTCAGCTAAAGTCTTCATTAACATATCACACTTTTTTTTTTAATATCTCAGATACCCTGAGCAAAAGTGAAGGTGAATTGCTCAGGATAGGTGTGTTATATAACTCAAAAATTGTACTGTCTATTTTGATATAGAGCCTAAAGAGAAAGATATAAAATTTAGAGACTCTTTTTCATAAAAAATGGAAAGTAGAAAATATACAATTGATTTAGTACATTTCCTTAAAACTTGTAGTTTAGTGTTGCACTGACTAAATAATAAATGTGTAAACTAAATTAATAGATATTAAATAAACATTTGACAATTGCATCTGTAATACTACAAGTAATCAGCCATATGCACCATTTTGGCACATGTAGTGTTAATAGCCAATTTATATTTTGATTATTTGGTGTGTGTACAATATCCTTTGGCTTTTTGACTTTCTAACTTGTTTGCTTATTTTCTTCCTTGCTTGTTTATTTGATTTGGACCTTCTTTTTGGAGAAACAAAAAAAGAGATAACTCTGCCTTAAAAGTTGTCTTGTATGTAGATACATCTAAAAGGGCAAAATAAATAAATAAATAGACACACATTATTTTTATTACTTTTTTTTTTTTTGCGGTACGTGGGCCTCCCACCGCTGTGGACCCTCCCGCCGCGGAGCACAGGCCCTGGACGCGCAGGCCCAGAGGCCACGGCCCACGGGCCCAGCCGCTCCGCAGCATCCTCCCAGACCGGGGCACGAACCCGCATCCCCGCATCAGCAGGCGGACCCTCAACCACTGTGCCACCAGGGAAGCCCCCGACACACATTATTTAAAAAAAAATTTTGTCTTTCAAGTAGGCATTTACATATCAGTAAATATGGATATGTGCAACATCAATTGAAAGCCTATAATAGTACACTAACAAATATCTATACTACAATTTATTAAGCCAATCTACTATTATAGAAATTTTAAATTATTTTTATGTATTTATGTGTATAAACTATGATATTATATTCATATTTTCACATATATGTTTATTTATTACTTTCTGTAAAAGACTTAGCTGAGGACACAAAGAAAGATGGTGTGCTTTGGTGGATTTGTTTAGTTCTGATAACGACGGAGCAACCAGATGAAGATGTCTAGTGTACACTTGGGTAATGGAGTATGGAGCCCATGAAAAGAATTTTTGAAGTTTATTTTACTGGCTCATTTTATGGATGAAAATACAAAGGACTAGGGACTTAAGACAATTGTCCAAGTTAACGGGTAGTGAATGTCAGAGACAATAGTTAAGTGTCTAACTCATCTGATTTCAAAATCTACATAATCAACCACTACCTATTGATAAAACCAAGCAGAAGTTTTCAATATTTATTTATTGTACAAAAAAAAAAACTTTTGATTTACCTACATATCCCTCAAATTATCTTTTGTTTCCTTTTTATAGTGCAAAACAGAAATTATGTGGAATCCAAGACACAAAGTATCATAAAATGCATTTATCTTATTAATCTACAATATTACATTGCATAGCACTTACAAATTTATTTTAAAATAAACTCTTTTTTACTTTTTGACATCATGTCTTTGCAAATTTTACCCCATTCATCTCTTTTTTTATTTCACTATTAAATTTCATTTTGTTAAAAATCAAATGCATTGGGACACTTTGACTATGAGTAGGATTGACAAATAATATCAAAGACACAATCTCAGCAGAATATATTTGATTTGGTTTAGTGTATAACAAGCACTCACCAAATATTCAAAATTCCTAGGAGCTGAAAATCAGCATTTTCAAATAGTTGAATCTATTCCTGACATTTGGAACTTTAAAATTGTGAAAAAGAAGTCATATACTCACAGAACAGTAATTAACATCATAATAAAATTTCATACTTAATAAAATATTTCAATTAAGTAATGTTGAGAGCCTTAGGTTCTCATTTCAGCTCATATGCATTTATTTCTCTTTTCTTCCATTTTGTTCAATATTGTATTCTATCTTCTTGATGTGGACTTATGTTCAAGTCACCTATGTATTTTGTTATTTTAATAGTCAGGTGAAGGAACATGATCATCTAACTTAGGAAAGGACTATCTGGTATACCTGAAAACTAAGTAGCTAATTGAATTTTCCAGATAGAAATAAATAGTGTCATAATAGTTTCATATTCAACTTCTCTAGCCATATGTTTGTTGATCAGGATCCATATCACTTGATTTTGATTCAAAAAAAGGGAAAATGAGTATGTACTTCCTGTCATGGTAAATATCTCAAGGAGAGTAAATGAATAGTAAATTACTTACAAAAATAATTCAGGACTATCCTTTAACAATACCACATGTTAACCTAAGGGTTAAGCTGGTGCCTGTAAAAAATTAAAGCAAAGTAAGAAAGGCATATTTAAATACTTAACATGTCAAATTTAGCATGGGACTTTATTTCATTTGAAGCATATTGCTTCTATTTCTTCTTTCCATATGCACTTTGGATATATACAGTACTATGTGAACATTGATTTAATTAAGCAGATTATTTTGAGCAGCTGAGTCATAAACTGAGATATTTGGGAAGAAAAATGAGCAATAGACAGTTTGGTATGTCAGGCAATTTAAATCAACTTGAAAAGTTTCCCTTTGAAAGTTCTCCCAATTTCTTGTTCAAAGCAAAGCTATAAGGGAAATTGATATAATTAATGTCCAGGAAAACATATCACTCTTTATACCTACCAACTAAATAGACCACATCCCCTAGTAAGTTTGCAAGAACTTACTGCAAAACAAGGTAAACATAGATATTGATAAAAGTACAAAATCTGAAAAACTATTGTCCTTAGACCATGCAAAATCAAAGGAAAATTGTGGCTATGATAATGTTTATGTGTTATTCTGAAAAAATTACATTTAAGAGGATAATTGGAGAATCCACAACTTTTTTTAGGCTGAACCAATGCTAATTCTTATATCAGAGGTAGAAGCACAGATAAAAGAAGATAAATGTCAAACAATAACTAGACTCTTGTTAAGTGATTCTTATTCCACCTATACCAAGCCTCAATGAAAACAAAACAAAACAAAACAAAAATAAACAAAAACAGCAAAAGTAGGATGCTATGTGAGAATTCACTTTTTGTAAAATAATGTATTAAAATATATTTTGTCACTTATTTGCAGTAGTTTGCTGATGCATTTTTATTTGTATATGCTTTAGAGAGATTCACTCAAATTGTTTCCTGTCAGAGATTTACTTTTAGTTTAAATTACTTATGGAATTGTTTCATTATTTACAGAAACATAAGCCAGGTAAATATTGGGTTGGCCAAAAATTTGTTTGGGTTTTGGGTTCGTTTTGGGTTCGTTTTTCTGTAATATCTTACGGAAAAACCCAAACAAATTTTTTGGCCAAGCCAATACTTTTCTATAGGACACATTTTGTAGGAGACTCCATTTACCAAAACACTGGTCAGGTTTGCCTGTCTACTATCACTATCACACATGTTCATTTTTAAAAAATTAGATGAAAATGACTAAATGTTCATAATTATGTAATATTTTATAAAATATTATTTTCCATTTTGTCTTGTTCACTATTGTAATTCATAAGTTGGCATGTAGTGTCAACTTAAAGTATGTGTTAAATAAATGGAAGTATAAGGCATATCACCTCCATTTGCTGTACAAACCTAAGTTCTGTTAAATAGGACAAAAAAAATTAGATAGTCCTTCAGTTACCGTTCTTCAAGGTAGTTTATTCTGTGCCTTTTATTCACATTAAGCCCTATATAACAGAAGACACACACACACACACACACACACACACACACACACACACAATTAATCTTGGTCAAAAAGGAACAATAAATTTTTAAACTTTTACTATAATACAAATCAACTAAATTAAAGATACATTGCATGATGTATCTAAAGATATGAAATCTTAGGGTTCATAAAAATGAAAAGAGAAAAACAAAATAGTTCATATAAGTGATAAAAGCAAGACATTTGATGAGATCACTGCTGTTGTAGGGTCAAATAAAAAAGTACCTAAAACTAAAATAACATTATTTTTAGAGAGGAAAAAAAAAAAAATAGATAACAAAAATATACTCTTTCCAGAAGAAGCAAAATAAAAACTAAATACAGAAGGTGTCTAAAAACAAGGAGTCTTACAAGAAAACAATTAATATCTACATGCATTTGTAATTTTAGATGGACTAAAAATAAGGTAGGTTGAAACAGCACCCTTTAAGGGAGAAAAGAAGTATGCAGGTGTAAGTAAAATTTCCAATCCTTTAATCATGGCATAGCCCTAAAATGACTACCTGTATGATTCTAATTATGACAGTAAGAGGTGTATTAATTTAAACTTTTGAAAAGTAATTTTTTTTGTTTAAAAACAAAATCAAACCTATGAAGCTATCAAATGAAGATTACAAAGAAGAATAAACACAATTGTTTTCAAATGTCAAGTATCTATTATTGTAACTTACTGGAACTTAGAGAGTTTAAGAGAAATAATTCTCCAAAATAAATTGGTGAATAATTAAAACATTTTGACAGGAACACTTTGAATTGTCACCTTCCTGCACACAGTTTTATAAATCAGTATCTTAAAGAGTACTGTGTTTATTTTCATATGAGAATAATCATTAAATGACAAGTAAGTTACAAATATATTCATAATTAAAAAGTAGAATAAAGTTATGATGTAAAATGTAAATAACAAGTAACCTTGTCATAATCTAGATATGGAAGTAACTTAGTGATGTTCTATACCATTAGAATAGAAGTCATTTAAACTACTCTATGAAGAAAACAAAGCAAGGTTTTGTATATAGTAACAATGAAGCATTATTTCACAACAAAAAACATAATATGGTTACCATACTATGTATAAATGGTGATAGATACTGTCTCTTTCATTAAATACATCTGTTGGACAGAAGATTGAAAAAAATAAGAAATGCACTCACCAGAGACCTTAAATTCAAGCTGGAAGAGGAGTAAATTTGCAGTCTATAGGTAAAATATAGTATCTTAATTCAGGAAGATATGAGTATGAATCTTACTTTACCACTTACTTGGTTGACAATGATAATAAGAGTCTTTCTTAGGTTCTTATAAATAACAAATGAGATAATGAATTGTAAAAGGACTTGGGATACTTCTTGTTCCATCTATTTATTAATAAATGTTAGCCTTCATTCAGATATTCTACTAGTTTTAGAGAGGCCTAGAGATTATACATTTTTGTGAATAATTTATAGGAAACTAGTATGAAATTTAGTACAAAATGGATATTAACTTAGAAGGAGAATGAATCACAAGAAATTACATATTTTAAAAGCAAACAATACTGTCAGCATCACAACTCAGAGAAATAGCATAATACTTCTAATATAAACTTCCTGGTGTACCATACATATAATCTATCTTTTCCTCAATTTGTTTCTTTATACTTTTAGATTGGCTTTTCATATGTGAATGGTTACATATTATCATTATCTATGCAGAGAACAGAAATGTAGTTTAGTCATTTTCTTGCATAATTAATCAAATTTAAATTTAATCTTCGACTTGTATCAATAATTTTTTAGTTTCAATAATTATCTGCTTGTCATTTTTCATCTTGTATTTATTCACTATTTCTGCACTTTATCCTTGATTAGATTAGTGTTTGGTCTATTTTGTTTATTTTGCTCAAAGAAAAAAAGTTTGAGTTATATTATTATTTATACTTTCTTCTAGCTTCCTATCTCATTAATTTTTCTTTTTCTTTAAATTATATGTCCATCTATTTACTCTTTTGTTAGTCATATTCTAGTGTGTGTGTGTGTGTGTGTGTGTGTGTGTGTGTGTATGTGCACGTTAGGAATTAACTAAAAGAATCCTGAGAATGTGTAGCAGTATGTTCCTCCTATTATTATTCATGTTCTTTAGTATGATATTGTTTTTGAATTATTCTGTTTGTAGACAGTCGATTTTTAAAAAGTCAAGTTTAAAAAGAAAATTCATGTATTCAGTCACTAACTTTACGGTATTTTATAGAAATGTACATTTACAAAAAAAATCTTCATATTAACCATGCTACGATCTTTAATGAATATTCTTAGCAACAAAAATATGCCTGAAAAGATGGTTAAATGAAGATATAGATTAACTTTTGTGTATTCTTGAAATTTTACTAAAATACTAATAAAGCGACATATAAAAGCCATAAAAATACAAATTCAGGGACAAAAGAGAAATGAGTAGCAACAAAATTTTGAATCCAGAAAAGAAATTGGATAGATGTTAAATGATTTAGCAGACCTAGAGTATTTAATTCTGATCTGGCAATGAATTAAAGTAAAAATAAATTTAAATTATACAGCAAAAATCCCCCAAAGGCTCAAGAATTGGTGACACCAAGGACCTTTGGATCCAGAAATGAATTTAAGGTGGGTTAAAGCTCAAATAGAGAGACTGGTGGAAATTCTGTTGTAAAAAATAGTTATCAGAGTTATAACAATAGTACTTAAACATTAATAATGAAACCCTAATGACAAAATAGTGAAAATGGCCATAAAGTAAAAAACAATGAAACATTTTTAACATCTCTACACAGGCATTTTGGCTGCACCTTCTGGCATATTTCACTTTTTCTATATCTCTTTAAAATCCAAACTTATCTTTCTAATACCTCATATGTCAAATCACTCCAGTCTTGTTTCTGATCCCATATAAAATTCTGAAACATCTCTGACTTGAACCACGAGAGAATTTCCATGTCACTAAAATCAATGGACATTTCCATTGTATTTCACTTGACTACCCTTGGGAACTTCATCTTCATCACCAGTTTTAATAATCATTTCAAAGCAGATAAATTATACAATTTTTACTGACAGGTGTTAATCTCAAATTAATATCTTCAAATAATTTTAGCATTATCATGAACACATAATATTCAATATGTCAAAACTACAATATAGCTTCCTACAAATCTAGTCTTTTGTTTTGAATCGACTTTTAGTAAATGGCTTTACTGCCTATTATATTTGTAAGGTATCCATGAATAACTCATGTTACAACTCTCTACATAATTCTTCTTAGTTAACCCATCATGAAATCCATCAAGTTTTATATCCAAAATAGTTCTCACAGTTACTACTATATCTCACTACTGCTACTTCCCAACTTACTAACAAAATCAAAACTGAAAAAACTAAATTTCTACCTAAAACCATTTCTCCATTTTAAAAGCTCTAGTTACTTTTTCAGACATTGTAGTTTGGGAGAAAAATGGTAGCTGCTTTACTGTGAAAATCTCCCACATTTTTGCTCAAAAAAATAAAAAAGAAGATAAGACAAAATCACACATGGCCCAGGAATTCAGCATTAGTAGGAGACAGAAAATACTGCAATATTCCAAATACTCATGAATACAGAAAATAGATTCCGAAAGAACTCCCATTTTCAGCTCACTCCTACAACACTATGGTAACTGAAAGAAGGAAAAAAGGAGGCTTAGGAGATGCAAAAATAGTACAGTGGAAATGAAAATGTAGATGAAGCAACCTAGAAAGAGAAAGTCCGATATAAATGTCACAATACCTTCCTAGTAATCCTCAGCACTGGTTACAGGGAAAGGGCTTGAAAATGAGTGAGACCAGAACTAGAAGTCCCAAAGAAGCATTGTATCTGTAGGAAAATCAGTTATAGAGACAGATTCTATAAAATTTGAATACTGTTTTGATGGCACATGAAGAGGACAAGACACTAAAGAAATAGGGTAAGAACTACAGAATTAGATCTATCTTAACACAGAAAAACTAGTAAATTATAAGCTATCTCAAATCCCTGTGGCAAAGATGGCATTTTAAACAAAAGATTTTTAGACAACTAGATAACCATTCAGAAAAAAAAAAAAAAGATAAAATTTGATCAATTCCTCACCACCATACACAGGAATGAAACTTCAAACTGTTCTAAGATTTAATCGTCAAAAAATTAAAATATACAAGTACTGGAAGAAACACTGAGTAATTCATCAATATCACAGCTACACAGAAATATATGATTATTACTATATATGATTTTTTTAAAAAACACCTACCAAATGTGACTATATAAAATAACAAAACAACCACAGCTTTGAGGTAGAGGACATTATGACTAAAGTTAACAGATGAAGGAGAAACTGAGAAAATATTTGCAACGCATATCACAGAAAAAGGTCTAATACCTGTAGTATAAAAGGAAAAGTTAAAAACTGAGGACAAAGAGCAAAAATCCTATAGAAAAATGGGCAGAAGACATTAACATACAAATTTGTCAAAACTGTATACAATTTGGTGAAATTTATATTTCATAAACATATAAAAAGTTTTTCAACTTTACTTAAAATAATTACACTGATGAATAATTTTTCATCCATAAAAGAATCCAAGAGAAGTCCAATATGAAATGCCAAATATTCTGAAAATACAGTGATTTAGCAAGGATATAAAAGACTTGGAAAAGCACTATTAATTCAACCTGACACATATGAAACACTTCACCAAATGACTGCAGAAGACACATTTCTTTTCAAGCACACATGGAAAACTTCTAGGATAGACATACGCTAAAAAATAAAACAAATTTTAATAAATATAAAATGACTGTTATAATAAAAGTGTGTTTTCCAAAAACAATGAAATCCAATTTGATAACAACAGAAGGAAATTTGGGAAATCTTTAAATATTTTGAAATTTTAAAAAATGTTAAATAACTTGTCAAAGAAGAAATTACAATGGACATTAGAAAATATTTTTAATGGAATGAAAAACAAAACTCCACATCAAAATGTGTGGGATACAGCTATGACAGTACTAAAAGGGAAATGTCTATCTTTAAAAATCAGTATCAGGAGCTTCCCTGGTGGTGCAGTGGGCAGGGGACACGGGTTTGTGCCCCGGTCCGGGAAGATCCCACATGCCGCGGAGCGGCTGGGCCCGTGAGCCATGGCCGCTGAGCCTGTGCGTCCAGAGCCTGTGCTCCGCAACGGGAGAGGCCACAACAGTGAGAGGCCCTCGTACCGCAAAAAAAAAAAAAAAAAAAAAAAATCAGTATCAGGAAAGAAGCACCTCTAATCAATAACTAGTTTCTAACTTAATATACTAGAAAAAAAAACATATATACATACATTGCATGATGTTATGTGATATGGAAAAAAACATAGAAGGATGCTTAGATTTTACAATATACAATTTATTGACATTGTAAAGGTGGTTTCAGCAGCCATGAGATGAAGAATAAATGAAAGATAAGGAATATAACCTAGTCTTTTTGTTTTGTTGTTGCTTTTTTACTACTTTTGGTTTACTTACTGGAATTGCATACACGCTCCGTATATAAGGAAGCTCATATCACTGAAAAATTAAAAACTCTTAGATGTCAAAGATCTGAAATTTCTTTAGTGTTATTTTTGTGTCATTTAAGTATTACTTATTAAGCAACTTCTGTGTGATAGGCAACTTCAAGTCATGGGGATATACTGATGAACCAAACACATCACACAACTCTATAGGATGCCTTATGGGAAAGCCTTTCAAGTCATGTCATTGAAAAATCTTAAATATATGAGAAAAAAAACTGATATAGAATGTAATGGCATTCTCATCCTTATGTGCCACCTACTCACCACACAAAACTCCACACAATCTTTAAATTAAGGTAGACTTGTGGATGATTTTATACTATTTTATATATTTTTCTGCTCTTTTTTCCTAATTTTGTTATTAATGTGTCTTTATAATCAGGAAAGGACTATGTATGCATACACACATATCTGTTCACATACGAAAATATGTATATATGTTTCCAGCATATTATAAAGTGTCTCAAGAGTTCAAAGTAATATTCTCACTAGTGCAGAAGTTTGTAGCAATAAAATGTAAATATATGTAATTAGAAATTGGTTTTTCTGAAACACTCAAGCTTAATCACAGTTTATAGCTGAACCATAGCCATGAATTTATGCATACAATGTCACTTTCTGATTGTGTTATGAAATATTTTATTTTCATGCATAAAACTGATAAATATGTATAACAAAATAAGCCTCTGTACTGTCAGTTTTGAAAGCTTGGTTTTAAGGGTTTTATATTTTCTAGAAGTATGCAATTATCCCCCTACAAACATATAAGTATGTCTGTATTTCTGAAAATATATTAGTATGTACAAAATCAATATATCTATAGATCTATTTTAAAGCATATTTTCAAGAAAAAGGTAGCAATACATGACAATATCCATGAATTTTCTATAATTAATCTTTATATTGTGACAAAATTCTTTTGAAGTTTTGTTTTTAGAATCAAAATGAATGACTCAATTAAAAAGAAAATCAAAAATCAGAGAGTAATATTAATAGTGAAATATTATTTTAAATGATCATGTATTCCATTTTCATGCTGAACGCTATATTAAACCTCACATTGGTTAATTCAATCACATAAAAACTTAAATAAATTTATAAAGAACTGAGGAATTACATTGAGAAAACATATTTTGATTATTTTGTCCTTGAATTCAGTCTCCCTGTAATATCTGACAGTAGAAGCAAATAAATGGAAATTGTGCAAAGATAATGGGAAAGAGAAAGTTTTAGGCTAAGTGGCAAAATACGCAGATAACTGCTTTCTCCTTCCTTCTTCAAGTTTTAAGTGAAGCTATTTGCCGACAGTGACAGGGTAAGCAGAAAGGTCAGAAACTTCAGGAGAGAAACAGTTTAAAACTCCCTTGGGCAGAGATAGCTAACAAAGAAAATGTAGAAAAGAAGAGAAAGATCATTATAGAGCTTGACAATGTAAATACATTTCCTTCCAAGATAAACTGGAAAAGTTTTTGTAAGTGGGTAACAGTAAGAGTTATGGGTCAGGGATAGGAGTCATCACTGATAGCTTTCACAGCAGTAAAACAAAAAGAAAACAACTAAATAGAACTCACAACTTGTTTACAACTTGCACAGCAATAAGAAAGTGTTTTTGACAACACAGGGAACCAGAGGTGAGGGTGGGAGGAGCAAGTTTGATGTTGAGGGAAATTTCTGTATATCCATTTACATTTTTTTTCTTACATTTATTAGTCCTTTATGTGCAGTCTAAACGCTTGCTGTGTTAAAGAAAAACCTTTTGAAAACTTGTTTAGAAGGGGCAATCAATCTCTTAAGAATGATTACTCTTTCCTCTGAGCCCTGGTTCATCCTTTATTTGCATCTCCACTTATCATATACTGCAAGAATCATTGATACACATTCACTGGCTTTACTTTCCACTTCTAAATGATATTCTCCTTATGGATAATAACCACATCCTCTACACAATAATAATCATAAAACAATGACAATGTTAATGAAACATCATTGTGGAATAGCAGTTGCCACTTACTGAGCATCTGCCATGTCAATTTACTTTTACTTGTCCTCCAAACTTACAGCACCATCTCTTGTTTAGAGTTTAGGGAAGTGCTCCTTTAAAGTCTAGGGAGACCTCTGTAAATTAAAAAGACAAGGAAAAGAGGGACAAATCTATTTATTGTTTCTCTATTTTAAAGTCATACTTTTTAAAAATAAAATAGTGTCAAATTTATGTTTCATTGATTTCAACCATATTTCTCTTAGCTCCTGTATAAAATAGGGTTAACTTATAATTGAACTAGTTTAGCACTATGCTTTATCTCCAGGGAAGGCTGAAAGTCTGACGTTGATCCTTGGCCAAGAACAGGATAAAATATGCAGCTTAAAGTTCAGAGCTCATTTGCAAAGAGAGCCAAGGCTAGCTTGTCTACATTGCTTAGGAAAGTATTGTTTTATAGTTTATACCTGCTTTATCTGGTTATACAAACTGGCATGGTTATATGATGAAGGGGTAAAAGATACCACTGTAAATTTTTGCCTGGGCCCCCTTGAAAGCACAATTCCTTGCATATATCATTTTGGTTCATAAAAATGAAACATCCTTTATGGCTGAGAAAGAAGCCTGGGGGCCTGCCTCTGGAATTCTCAGACCCTCATTGATTGCCTGATCTTACTTTCTGTTGCTGTACAACAAGCCTCACGTCAGTATACATAGGAGGCTTCTGAATGTTTTTGACTATCTGACCCTTTGTAATTGCTGCTGCTCCCAAAGTCTGGTTTTTCTGGATATTGATACATGTTCAGGATAGTAACATATGTTACTAAAATTGGCTAACAGCCCTGGTTCTTGAACTTGCTCAACCCTCTGACTGAAATTTTTTTTTTTTTTTTTTTTTTTATGCGTTACGCGGGCCTCTCACTGTTGTGGCCTCTCCCGTTGCGGAGGACAGGCTCCGGACGCGCAGGCTCAGCGGCCATGGCTCACGGGCCCAGCCGCTCCGCGGCATGTGGGATCTTCTCAGACCGGGGCACGAACCCGTGTCCCCTGCATCGGCAGGCGGACTCCCAACCACTGCGCCACCAGGGAAGCCCTGACTGAAATTTTTGATGGTATGATATACTACCTAGATCCACCTTGGTTTCTACTTCTAGATCAACAAATTCAAGCTAAAAAATCCAATGTACGTAGGCTATTCTTCACAAGATGTCTTTGAGCTCATGACAGGTGGAGACTTAGCCAATAATAAGGCTTAAATTTGTTTGCAAAAAAAAATTTCACTGTTACCAACAAAGTGTTAGCCTGGAGGTGCCAATATTTTGATGAAGACTAGCAATCCCTCCATTTTTATAGATGAGCTCATTTTGTTTTAGAACTATTTGAAATCTTTTACCTTCTTAATAATTTTTTTGATAAAGTGAATAATTGTAGTTACATATTTAAAAGATTATTATACAATTGTACTTACATGAATAATCTTAAAATGATTGGTTAGCTATTTTATTTATCATTCTCTTTAATTTAAATACTACATGTCATAATAAACATTAGTTTAGTATGTAAACAATCAATATTTCACATGCTTACCCTAGAATGTTTGTTTTCTGAAAGTTATTTTAGATAACACTACTTTTTTCTTTTTAAGCCAAAGGTTTAGCTTTCAAAATTGATTTGAATTAGTCATACCATGAATACTTGGCCTCTGTGATAGATTTGTTTAAGGGAACTTTGGGCCACTATTCTAGTCACAGGTTGAAGCCAATTTAAATATGAATTACTTTTTGAACACATGAAAATGTCCTGGGTCAGAAGGTAATTTTTACCACATCTATCATTTCTGTCTCTACTGTTCAACATTTTTCAGTTTCACACTGTAATGATCAAACTGACTGCAAATAAGGGACACTGTCTTTAAATATCATTTTAGATCCAGCACTGTTGCAAATTTTACTATTTTCTCTCATAGAGATAATTGACAAATGTAAACTTATCTCAAATTATTTGTGAAACAAAGAGAAATTGATTTTCACTTTTTATTTCAAAATTTCATTAGACTTCTGAAAGGGAATGGTTATAACATATTTAATTCACCTTACACATGCATTTGGATAGCATATTTACGTAGAAGAAGAAAATAGTTTGAAAAATGAATTAGTACACTAAATATCTCTTGCTCTTCCCAAAGGTGTAAGTAATGGGGTCTATGGGTAGATTCTGGTATATGCTGGTTTTCTATACTTGGGATTTTTTGTGCCTTACTTTTTATTTTTAATTTAAATTATGTTTATTATTATTACTATTGTTTTTATTGTTTTTAGAAGAATGATTGTCTAAGAGTGCTTGGACTGCTGCTGTTTTCCTGTGAGTGGTAAGAAGGAAAAGTTAAGCTTGCTGGGGCTAAAACCTCATGGATGATGGCAGAGGAAGAAAGGGCAGCACCAATGTGCTGGCTTTAAAGAATGCAAATCTGGAAGAGCTGCTGCAAATAAAGAAAGAAGTGACACATGAGGAATTGCCTGATATCTACTGGCAATCACGGATACGGATTTTTTTTTTTCACTTTTACCTAGATTTATATGGTGTTTCCTGTTTTGTTCTGTATTGTGTTGGCTAGCCAACTGGTCTCCATTTCTTTGCCTAGAAGTATCAATCTACATACATGGACTATTAAGCAAAACATTCCATAAAATATGCAGCATTTCGGTAAAAATTTTACTGTTGATCTCTCTGCTGATAGAAATGTCTCTTCATGCTAGAGGCATAAAAGCTCAAATCTACTTCTTGTCCATAATCATTTTTCTTGAAGCAGATGTTTGTTGAGGATGGCGAGTTCATAATCTTGTTCTCACCTACCTGTGCAACCTCTGACTACAGCATCCTCGACTCAACCAACAGAGAATAATATCAAGTAAATTAGAATGGTCAAAAGTGAGATAAGCTCCTTGAACCAAAATACAACACAAAGGAATGCTACACTTACATTATTCAATACGATGTCCTGGCAAACAGCTTCTACTATGTTCTCTGTTTACTAATGTACTACAAAATTAGTTCTTTGTATTCATCCTGGCTTTGCCTTTAGTTAATAGAAGATTCAGATTTGCTAATTGAAAGATTTTGTGCATAGTGCAGCAGTTTCACACAATAAATCCTTGATGAAGCAGTAAAAATTATTGGTTTTATTAAATCTTGACCCCTGAGTGAACGTTTTTTTAATACTCACTGTTAAAGTGTGATGAAATGTATTTTATGCAAAAAGCACTTCTGCTGCTCACTGTAGTATAGTAGTTATCTTAAGGTAAAGCATAAGATAAGTTTTATCCTAGAATACCATTTTTTCCTTGAAAGAACCACTAATAGTCGAACAATGATTATACAGATTTGAGTACCTGCATAGATTTTATTAAAAATAAAGTTAACCTGTAATTTCCATGATAGCAACTATTTATTTTGCTAATAATGAATTTTAATTTTCAAGTGAAAATTATAAGTTCAAAAACTTGTACATGCCATTGTAAGCTTCACAGTACTTACTTTTCCTGATGAGATTAGTGATGATATTAACCGTTAATTTTTAATACTTGTTATAAAATGTATGAAAATTTAAAGAACTGCATTATTCAGTGAATCAATATTTCCAAAATAACCAAAGCACAATTTTACAAAATTATGCATGGATAAAAGATTTAGTTAAAGTACAAGATGGACTACTAGATTTTAATGTAAGGATATTTGAAAAGTTTGTTGATATATTTTTAGGATGCCACTTGGCAAATATTTTTAGGAAACTATCATTTGCTGAGTATTCGTATAGTTTCAAAATCCATGATTATCTGAAAAGATTGTTTAAATACTCTTTCCTTTTTTGACTATATACCTTTACAAGGCAAATTTTCTTCATATATTTGAAGCAAAACAACATATTGCAATAAACTGACTGCAGAAACCAATATGAGAATCCACCTGTCTTAATACAGACATCAGACATTTGCAAAACTGTAAAACAATGCCACTTTCTCACTGATGTCCTTAATATAATTATTTTCATTAAAATATTATATTTATGTTATCCTACAATATACTAATTATGGTTATTTTAAAATGTCTAAATAAATAAGTATATTTAAAATTTATTTATTTTATGATAAATGTTGATAATATTATCAACAGAAAGAAACGACCTTTGGTATTCTCAGTAATTTTTAAAATTATAAAAGTATTACAAAGACTAAAAAGTTTGAGAACCACTGTTATAATGTCCCTTTGTAAACTGAGGCAGGATGCCTCCATCACTATAAGCATCTCATTAAGGAAAACTGGACTTTTTTTTTAAGCAGTATGGACAAAATTATTTTATTTTCCTTTAAACTTATATAGCAATACTCTTGCCGCTACTGTTGTTGAGATTAACTTTTATAATTGTTCAGGTTAGTAATTTCTTTAGCTAGATACAAGGCAGTGGTTTATGGTTTGGGGAAGATGGATCTACTGTCTCCACAATCTGCTAACAAAAGCTGTCTGGCTTCACGAATATACAGAGACCAAAGTTAACACTGCGGATGAAGAGATCAATTAAATTCATTCTTTATTCCATTTCTTTAACATGGGGGGAGAATCTCCAGAGAACTTAATGAAACTGTTTCCATGTCTTAGCAAGGGAGGACTTGTTGAAAGTATTGGTTTCTCCCCTGTGAACACCTTAGCAATTTGTACAAACATTGATCCTTTCCCCCAACTGGGAATTTGACAAGCTTCGCGTCTTTGTCCCTTCCTACTTCACTTCAATTTAGTAAATCCTTTGAGGCTTTGTAATAGACTTCCAAGAGGTTGTATTGTTTGGGGATTTTCTACATTGTGTTAGCTATAGATTTTCTTCCAGCTAACTAAAAATATTTAAATATTAGTATGTGCAAACCTGAAGTTAAAAGTGATATTAGTTACCTAGCCTCTGAGACTAACCAAAACAACAAAGGTTTTTTTTCCTGTCAGTAAAGTTTCCTTTCAATAAAAAAAGTAAAGATCTTCACCTACTGATTTTTTTAAATAAAGTTTTGTGGGTTTTTTTTTTTTTTTTTTTTTTGGCGGTACGCGGGCCTCTCACTGTTGTGGCCTCTCCCGTTCCGGAGCACAGGCTCCGGACGCGCAGGCTCAGCGGCCATAGCTCACGGGCCCAGCCGCTCCGCGGCATTGTGGGATCCTCCCCGACCAGGGCACGAACCCGCGTCCCCTGCATCGGCAGGCGGACTCTCAACCACTGCACCACCAGGGAAGCCCCCAACTTATTTCTTGAGCTAACAATTTAGACAATATATTTTGTCTCTAAATATAAAACAGGATGGTACATTATCTTCCTAAGTATTATTTTTATGAAACATTTTATACTTAAACATTATTCATTTTCGTATTAATTTTAGATTGTTTAGATATTTTATGATAGAAAAGCAAAATATTAAATTTACATTTCTCTCAAACGCGAGATTTATTGCTATTTTTATGTTGCCGATATTTTAAAACACTTTTCTCGTTTTGTTATTAGTCTATAAGTTACTTCTAAATGTTTTAAAACAGTATATAGATGTAAATATATATATAATTATATATAATATATATATTAGATATAAATATAGATTAGATATATAGATTAGATATATTATTAGATATTATATATATTAGAAACTTCTGTAATTATAGAAACATTCTATAACCACTGGTTAATATGGTAATATAAAAAATTTTCAAGATGAGATATTTGAAAGAATCCCACAGAGCATAAGCATTTTATTTAAAGACAAAGAACGTGGTCCATATGGCAAGAGAAACCACGCAAGCAAGCATCAGTGTTCTGAAAGAATTTCATTTTCCAGCTCCTCTGGGTTTTTACTTGTACATGGAGTATGCTCTGTCACTGGATTCAACTACCATGGTCTGTGTAAGAAATCTTGGCTCCCTGTGTGCTCAAATCATAAATTCCAAGCAGGGTTTTATATTCCTCTGGCATTTAATCGGCCTAGGTTGATAAATAGGTTAGGCAAGTTGAAAACTCTTAGTAAAAAAAACTGTGTGTGGGGGTTGCCAGGGGAGTTTAAGTTTTTAAACAACAAATAATAAATCCACTGACCTTATCTTGGCCAAGAGTCAACAGACATCTAAGTATCCCCAGAGATAAATATAGAGTTTTTTCAGTCCATCTGTAAATCAACTCTATCTACTACATGTAGATAGCCACTAGCCACATGTGGTTATTGAGTACTTGACATGTAGCTTTTGGAGTGTAGAATTAAATACGATTTACTACATATTTATTTTAATTAATATAAAATTACACAGCCACATGTGGCTAATGGCTACAGTATTGGATAGCACAGACCTGATTATTTATAATATAATGGCTATATAAATATAAATAAACAGAACGAGTAAGCTTGTAGAACCCAAAATATTTGACTATATCATTAAAACTTGAGTATGAAGGAGAAGGTCCAAATATCAATTCCAAATGGTCCCAGTTTAAGTTGTGTGTGTTTATATCATCTGCTGGTACATAATTGTTTCTCCTATCCAAAGGGAATTATATTGTATTTTTTTAATCTTGGAGATTCCATCTGAAAACCTTGAATTTTTTTTCATATTTGGAATGGGTCATAAATTTTTTTATTCCTTACTTGTTTAAAGATAGCCTTATTTGACAATGTTAACAAATACTCCAAGCATAGATTCTAAGATGTAAATCCATTTTATTCTGCATAGCTTATTCTCTGACTCTTGGCTCAGGTTTTTTAATTATAAATCACTTGTGATCTTTTTTGTACCATTTATAGAACAGAAAAAGTAAAAGAATAACAGCCAAAATATCAATAATCTGTATTGTCACATGAGGTGTTGCTTTAAAGAATTTGAGTTTACCAAACATTCTTGCACAAATTTGTTTGTAATCCTGTTTAAGTTTGTGAAGTCCTTTACTTCCTTCTACTATTGAAATCTGAACTTTATTAAAGGTATCAGCAGACCAAGTAAACATAACAATTAATTTATTGTTAAGTAAATCTTTTAAATAACTTTGGGCAATTAGTTCTTATGGAAGACTATTTTATGGTGGTTTTAATTAAATCAAACTATTTAGTCATCAGTATCAGTATTATCAAGGTTTTGTTGAAATCAAATTAATATTATAAATTATACCAGCATTAGGCCAAATTGCAGTTACATTCTGGATATATTTGCATCATTTTTAAAAGTCAGTTGGTATTAACAATAATATTTTACCAGCCTTCCTTAACAAAAGTAACTTTCATATACCAAATGCTGTTATGGATTAAGTTGTAAATCAAAGGGGAAAAAACTCAGTTCCAGATTCCAATCCTATTTGGACATAGTTGTATGCTTTTTCTCATAGTTCCCTAGGATCATGCTATATGGGTAGTAGTCAACCCCAAATAAACTTTAGTTAATTCTTCCCATAGGCACTGTTGGTGGATACTGGAGCTATTTCTAGTAGAAATCGACCCCAAAACTGACACTAGTTTATGTATACCAGTTATTCTTTATCTTGATTATTCCTCTGTCTACACATACACACACACACACACATACACACACACACACACACACACAGAACTTGCTTTTGCATGCAAATTGCCTTCTAGAATCAAATGAATCTTTGGTAGGTCATCATTTACAGGCAGCTGAGTATTGATGATAGGGTTGATAATTTTGCATTCTATAATTGTGATTAAATGCAGCTCTGGATTTCAAAAATTTTAATAATGCTTTTAGCACTGTTATTTACATGGCTAAGTGCTTTTGAAATTGTTTTCATCGATCAGGTTTCAGAACACATTGCAGGAATAATAAGGGACAAATTTGAAAAGTGCATTAAACATCAGTGACTGCTGTCATCACCTTATCAATGCTAAATAATAAAACTATTTCTAACCATATAATATGTAATAAAAATCAAAGAAAATTACTTTAAAAGCTAAAATAATGAGTTTTAAAATGATAGCGTAGTGAAATGACAGTAATCAAGCAGTAGATAAACACAAATGAAAATAAAAATAAAAGTATCAAGTAGCAGAGATGGTTGGCTTATTCAGCCAATTCAGTAAAAATATGTTCCTTATTAATGTTTTATAATATTTAAATCAATCCATTCCCATCTCTTTCATTAGTATAGATTTTAGAGGAGTAAAAAAATAGATTTTACATTTGTTTTTGCCAAGACTAAATTGTTTCATTTAAAACACTCTTTAACCTAATTACATTAATTAATAAATCAAGTTACTAAGGTTGGGTCTTATATTAAAGTTCTAAATTTATCTCAAAAATTTCTTCTCCATAAAAATATGATTTTTGAATAGTTTATTTTTTAAATTAGAAAACATATATGATTTACATTTAATAATTTATTTTGGGGCTTCCCTGGTGGCACAGTGGTTGAGAATCTGCCTGCCAATGCAGGGGACACGGGTTTGAGCCCTGGTCTGGGAAGATCCCACATGCCATGGAGCAACTAAGCCCATGCACCACAACTACTGAGCCTGCACTCTAGAGCCCGTGAGCCACAACTATTGAAGCCCGCATACCTAGAGCCCGCGCTCCACAAGAGAAGCCACTGTAATGAGAAGCCTGCACACTGCAACAAAGAGTAGCCCCTGCTCGCCACAACTTGAGAAAAGCCCACACACAGCAACAAAGACCCAACACAGCCAAAAATAAACAAATAAATAATTTTATTAAAAAAATAATAATTTCTTTTCTTTCTTTTTGTAATTGGAGTATAGTTGTCTTACAATGTTGTGTTAGTTTCTGCTGAATCAGCTATATGTATACATATGTCCCCTCTTTTTTAGATTTCCTTCCCATTTAGGTCACCACATGCGGCGAGCCGCTTCTGACCAGCAGAATGACGAGTCACCACACGCTAGATTCTTCTCGTATCACACTTTATTGGAGTACAGCTTGGTTTTAGACAGATGGAAGGAAGACCCCGAGCTTTGTTCACACTGGCTTTTTATAATGCACTATAACCTGTGGCACCCTGTGGTTGGCTGGTTAACTCAACCTGTGGTTGGCTGGTTAACTCAATCTGTGGTTGGCTGGTTAACTCAACAAGATATGTGCTGTTCACAATTTATTGGTTGCAATTCTGAGCCTTTATTAGCATATTGGCTCGTCGTGGCGCATGTGTGGCACATAGCCTTTGGGCTACTCCCTGATAAGCGTTATCTGCGACCAGCAGAACAACGGCTTCCACGTTATCTGCGGCATGGCAGAACAACGGCTTCCCACATCTCCCCCTTTTTGTTTTCTTAGACCCAGGAGCTGAACTCGAACAATGCCCGCACAAGCGCTCACCCCATGGGATGCTCGCTGAGCAAGAGTTAGTTCGAGAAGCTGGCTCATCACCCTCCCCGTCGTGCAATGTCCATACAGACCGCGGAGTGCAGGGGCTGATGTTCCTCGTGATTCCCATCAAAAGTGCAATGGTCATAAACCTTTTTGTGCAAGGGCAATCACTACGGGTCGTTCAAGATGGAGATCCAGGCGCCAGCGGAGTCGCCTTTACTAATGGCCACCAATGCCTGCGTGAACAGCATCTTATCTCGCTTTGTCCGAGTTCGCAAACGACATATCAACCACAGGCACACCACAAGTCCCGCCATGCAACACACTGCAAACATCCCTACACCGACCCACTCCTTAAAGAAAGTAAAGGCAGAAGACAGCCAGGTAGTAAAGTCCCCAAGCGTAACGGGGTAAAAATTGGAGGCGTATTGACAATGGCAGCACAGTAAGGAGCAATCCTGGTCCGGTTAGACTCAGTGCAATTTTTTGTATTGTTCGGTAGGGGGACCACGCCCTCATGTTTCAAAAGTAAGGTGGTAACATTCACTGCATTCTGGCTAGAGTTCCCTGTACCAGAGCCAGAATGTTGACCCTGTGATATTTTGGTCAAGGCTTCATTTAGCATAGACAGAGGAACCTGATTTCCCGTAAGTGGGTTATTCCAGGCAGTCAAGGTTTTTCGAACTAAATGAATGCAGTCCACAGAGGCATTCCAACTAAAACAAAGGGTATTATTTACAACAAAATTTGTAGCATTATAATGCACCCATTTATCATCTAACGATACAGTGCAGGCTGTATTCATCTCACAACTGGTGGAATAAAATATTGGAAGCACTCTGCTATGGGAATGGACCGGTAGAGGAACTGGCCAGGACCGGCTAATTCCCCAAAACATCTTGTCCTCTGCCTTGAGTAGGGAAAGCCCATCAACACCATCCAGCTCAGCATCATCCCTTGAGCGCCCTGCATCGCCCTTGGGATCCTCTTCCACGACTCTTGTTAATCTTGTCGGGACCCAAATCGGATCTTGATCCTGCGGAAAAACACAAAGAGATCCCCTGGATCGCGCAACAACGCGATCCGGGCCGTTCCATTGATTAGACAACACATCTTTCCACATCACTCTGCCGTAATCCTTTTGTTCACGTATCATATGGCGTTCAGCAGAAGTTTCTTTCTCATCATGTAAATTCAAAAAATTAAGAGTAAATAAGGCAAGCGACAATTTCTGCTTCGGGGTGCAATTCTCCGCTATTCCCCCTTTTTGTTTTAAAAGCAATTCTTTAAGTGTGCGATTAGTTCGCTCTATTATACCTTGGCCTTGTGGATTATAAGGCAGGCCTGTAACATGTTCTATTTGCATTTTGTGACAAAAGAGAGCAAAGCTCTTGGAACTATAAGCTGGGCCGTTATCTGTCTTTAGTTTAGCAGGCTTGCCCCAGGCTGCCCAGGCTTCAAGGCAATGAGTAATAACATGTTGAACCCGTTCTCCAGAGAGAGGGGTAGCATGTACCACCCCGGAATAGGTATCCACAGACACATGAACATACTGGAGCGTCCCAAAGGAGGGAACATGAGTGACATCCATCTGCCACAGCTCGTTTTGGGACAAACCTCTGGGATTCACACCAGTCTTTTGGGCCGGCAAAAATTGGGCACAAGTGGAACAAGACTTAACAATATGTCTGGCCTCGGCTCTAGTAATGAAGAACTTCTTTCTCAACACTGTAGATGATACATGATATAGCTCATGAAATTCTTGTGCTTGCTGCTTTTGATCCAAGGATAAGAAAACA